>NW_007577913.1:609031-679528 GCF_000690725.1 Stegastes partitus
GGTTATCGGCGATATTGGAAATCTTAATATTGGATATCGGTATCGGCCAGAAATTTTAATGTCGTGCATCACTACTTCCCATCCTTAATGTTGCCCCACAGCCTCTTTAAATATTAATACCACCACCTTATATCTATCAAAACACAATCCAGTAATATAAATAATAGCAATTTGCATTTTTAATATAGCTAAAATTCCTAATCCAGTGACAGAATGCAGTATGTATGTGGAAATGTTGGATTTAAATGTGAGTCTCACCAAATGAGTTGAGCTGTTGCTCAGGTGGCAGAGCAGATTGTTCACTAACCGCAAGATTGGCAGTTTGATTCCCGGATCTTCCTCAAGCCAAGATGTTGCAAGACCCTGTACCTGACATTGAGGTGTGAGTGTGTGAAGAGGAAACAGTGTGTGCTCCCCCAAAGGTACAAAAGTGCTATATAAGTTCAGAAGCATTAAACTAACAGGCACATTTTGACTGCATTATTTATTCAGAGTAAGAGTGCCTGATCTGGTCTGAAACCCTGACATTACACCCCCGTGGTGCATGGTGATGAATGTGATGAGTGAGGGGGTATTTTCAAAGCATGATTACATACACACAGATGTGTATTGAAAAAGCGGCATTGACTGACCAGCTGTCTGCAGCCATGGAGGAATCTGTCTGCCAGCTCCTTCGATTAATCCACTCTTCCTCGGGCTGCTTAGATTTAACTCTCATCACACCGTTATCAGTCAATATGAATTCAGCACGCACACAAACACGTCTGCACACACTCACATCAGAGCTGCGTCGAGCCGCATAGACAGACGGTTGGTTGGAAAACGCAGGCACATGTGCACACACATGCAGTTTTAACACTTTCTCAGGGCATGTGTTGCTCCTGTGGGTTTTTATTGGGTGGGCCGCCATCCAGCCATGAGTTCAGGAATCTGGTCTGTCAGCTGGCAGTCCAGACTCGGCAGGTGTCTCCTCAGCACAAAAGCGAAGTCAAGGGCCAATAAACAAACACAGCAGGGGAACCCAGGGCCAAATCAATAGCGAGACCGTGTATTCTCCCTGCACTGGCTGCGAGAGCTTCTTAATCACATAAAAACTCGCTCATGGCGGTACATTCACTCGCACCTCCGCCTCAGCGACATGGAAGTGACACGCCGTGGGCTGCAAATGTCTTCTCTGCAAACCCATTACGTCAGTCGGTACGCTTGCCCAAAACTACAGCTGTTGTCTCCCAGTTTCTGTTTGGGCGTGATTGCTGTCAGGTCATTCAAATCAGCACATGGAGAGAAAAAAAAAACCCAGCTCTTTTCCCTGCACTTGTTCTCACCAAAGATTAGCTGTTTATTTAATTTGCTGAGCCGGTGATATTTTATTGGGTAGCATGCAGTTTTTTTGGAATGGAAAGCAACTGTTTACGCCTCGTAGCTTGACCGCCATCTTGCAAAATCTGCTATTTTTTTTTTTTCCATGACTGGAAATGAGTGGGATGGCTTCATCCAAATATGCTGGAGACTCAGTTAGCTGGATGAAGTTTGACTGAGCTTTGAGTGACTCACAGTGAACTCAAATGCACTCAGGATACGTGGTTACTGTGCTGATGGTGTAGAAAATAACTTCTTTAGCTCTCTGCATGTTAACTCTGTGTTCTTGTAGAACGGAGAGTGCGGTTAGACCCGAAGCACAATGAGCCAAGAACCTCTCGGGACAATATATCAAATCAATCATACAGCAACAATGGCTTTAAATAAGGCATGGGGAGTGTTATACAACCTCTCTCATAGTCATTCAGCAATTAGAGGGCCGAGTAAGGTTTTACAGCTTAGTGTAGTTGGGAGTATAAAATGAGATTCAGACTACAAAATGTGCATGCAGCTTGTAGGGCCGATGATTGATTTCTACTCCATTTCCAGTGGTTTATTTTTTACACAACCTTAAAGACTGATTTGCAGCACAGAGCTACCACAGCCTTAATTTGTAAAACTGGTTCTTAACCTAATAGTCAGGCTATAACAGCATTTTACAATTTGCCTCTTCCTTAGGTTGTTGTTACACACTGATAAAGTAATGTCACAGCCTTCATTAACGTTTTCACTCACCCACAGCTTGCAAATCTCATTTTTACTGCTACATTTTTACTAAAGCTGAGAATGCATTCGCTGTCTGTTACTGTTTCCTCTGTTAAGAAGTGAATGCAGACTTTATTGGCACTGCATGCACATACACCCTCAGACTTCAAAGACGCGTGCTGTCCGCATCAATCAGCGGACCATGTTAAACAAATGTAGATGGCTCCCCTATAGAAGCCAGTAAAACGTAGCATAGGGTTGTAGCGCCACAATGCCCTAATGCCTCTGAGTGGGGTTTCCTTCGCCAAGCAGCAGTCAGAAGTCAGTCTTAACTGAGAGCACAGTCACACCGAAACAGTCAAATCACAGTCATTCTAAACATGGAAACTGAATCAGTGAATAATACATCGCCGTATGTTGTTGGGTGATAAACATATTCATAACACATAACTGTTGCAGCAGTATGTCCCGAATTAACAGGATATGTTTGATTGATTTTATTTACATCCTTAATAACATCATGTTGATGGAATGGAAAAGGGCTTCACTCAACTTAGCAACCGAGTGCAAACATTACATTTATCAAGGGTTATCTAATAATTAGCTTTCCAAGACGACAGATAAGTATTTTATGAACACTGCATATATGCTAATGAACTCTGTATGGTGATTCGATTCACAGTCTGCTTTTTCTTTATGAGGTACAGCATTGTAAACTAGGTTGGGGGTTCACTGATACAGCACCTGCCAAACAGAAAATCTTAGAAGAAACGTAATATCACTTTTTTTTTTCTTTTTTTTTTTTAAGGTAACTTTCTGTAGCCCTCGTAACCAGCACATTTTTATGTTAAAAACAGTGCTATTTAAAACATAATCATAAATGGTGAATTGGTCAAATGCGTCTTTTCTGTATTTTCGCAGTACGACAAAAACACATTTGCTGCCAAATGACAGTAACCTCTATTACCGTAGGCAGAATGTATTAATGGTTAAAAGGACACTTCTGGCTATATTCTAAAGCAAACAGATTTATATATAAATGTTGATTTAAAAATAATTTAAAGAAAAAGCAAATTATATATATAAAACGTACAGATCTGTAGAACACTGGCCCCTTAATGAAAAATAAGGCCCCCAGAAAAAAGGTCTGAAATTAGCATCTTTTTCTCATCATTAAAGGAGAGAATGAAGAATAAATTCATAATGAAATCATGAGACGAAGAAGCTAATCAAATTGCAAGATCCCTAAAGATTTCCACCGCTACTGATTAGACGGCTGCCTGCTTATCTGAACTCTCATAGCCCTATCAAAGGTTCTTGATCATACATTACAGTAAAATACGAATTTTATCGTGTTATAATATGTTCAATACACTGCATCAGTTGGTGTATGTTCTCAGCTTGCTCTGAGAACCTATTAATATTTACAGCAGTGAAAAATATAGATTAATATCTGCTTTTCAGCTCATTCATGCTATTTTTTCGACAGCAGACATGAAAATCTGTTTGGGGAAAAGGACTTGAGATTTCTTAGACTGACATTTATCTGATAACATTACTCATTTTGAGTAATCAAATGAATTATCCCACGGCTCAATTTTAGGCAGTTGGTAATTTGTAAACTTCATTCAAATCAATATTAGTAAAATGCTTCATTATTTCATAGTAATGAATTCAGATGACACAAAGCCGAGTTTACATGATATTTACAACAATAAACGTTTTTTCATAATGATGATGATGGTGACGATGAATATAATTATCACCCTCTGAAATCACTGAATGTTTGACACGTGCAACCAAGAAAAATGAACTTCTGACAGCACTTTCCATCATTTTCGTCTTTGTGTCAGTGTGTGAAGCACTGTCACACTCCCACGCTTACACTATCTGTGTAACTTCTACTCTTTACGATCACAGCTACTTGTTAAAAAGTCGTCCGCTGTATGCATGACATCACAGAAGGCCTCAGTTCCTAAATTTAATACTATGCAGAATAGATATTTTATATTTATATACAGTATTTATGGGTGAGAAGACGTTTTGTGGATATGAGCCAAGAATTTCTAAGATGGCCCTCTTAGAAGAGAGAGAGAGAGAGAGAGGGGAAAAAAACACAGGGGAACATCCCCTGTGCGGGATCTGTTTTACACATCATTTAACTGAGAAATTGTGTTTCTCTTTTAACATATCTCAGCAACCATTAGTGAGGATTTGCCCCCACTTGCTAGAAGTTTTGGTATGTCAGCATTACACCCAAATGGCTAACCACCGTTATCACGACTTGAGCTCGAACAATTACAAGGGCCTGTGTTCTTGTGAATATGTGTCACATTAAATTTGCTCTGACAGCAAGGAAGGAGGGAAGTGAGGACAGAAATGCTGTAGGGATTAATGCTGAGCTCGGGAGCCCATTTCTTCAAGGCATTAGCTGCCTGGTGGAGCGCTGAGGGCCTGACAGGGAACTATGACACAGCGTGTTGAGCCATTTGGGAGTGTTACAACTGAATGCACACATTTTCTTGGACCCCAAGTGTGCGTGTGAGTGTAAGCTACCACCCAGATCACATACCTAACACCTCAGAGAGATCAGATAGCTCAGAAGTACTCCTGTGCATCGGCGAACATGCCCAACTTCAGCAGCACGAGCATCTAAGCACACATCTTGGTGAGCTGGAGTTTTCAAACTAAAAAAGTGAAACTAATTACCATAATGTATGTGGTATTAAATTATAACAAATGGGAGAAGACATATTGTCAGCAGGACCCCAGGCCACCAAACATACAAGAAAAAAGAAAAAAAAGAAACTGATAAATGATGTAGATATGCATATATTTACCTACACCCCTCTGTGCTGTATATAAATAAGTTTGGCCTAAAGCTTTGGTCTATTTGAAGGGACGGAGCTCTGAAAACAGAGCAGCGAATTTCAGATTGGTGTTTTTAACGGTGTGACCTTTGAGTGAGTTGAATACATGTAGACAGCAGCGTGGATCCTGATGAATAGCTTGGGTCTTTTCCCAGCTGGGAGAGCAGATGCTGAGAGGAGAAACAGAACATGTTTTTCTATCCTCCTGCACTCTCTTTTTCTCCCTTCTTCTAATCTTATATTAGAGATGTGGGGAGGGGGTGAGTAGTTGGTTGGAGATGACACACTATTAACTCTCCTGGCGTTAATCTTAATGCCTCATGCTAGAGGACTATACACAATCCATTTTAATGCAATTAGCTCTTGCCAGGGAGGATGAGTTATTCAATGGGAGCATAATTGCATCCTCAAGTTTTTACACTGGTTCATTCCAGGGATGTAATTACTTTCATACATGGTTTAACACACAGTGCCACTGACACATACAGTATGTACACAAACTGAGGCACTCGTGCAGACACATACACAATCATATGGAATTAAGTTGGCATGCAATACATCACACAGCTTTACCTGATTATACAAAGTGGAAAAGTAAAATTGTCCAGCATCGGGTTTCATCAGCGTTGGCATTCACACCGAATTCCCAAACAGCACATCGAGAGACGCACCGGGTCTGGAGATTGATGGGCTGGTTGTGAATGCGTCACCCTGAGGGGGGCAACTGTGTCTTCCTGCTGTCCTAAAAAGCCATCTAGCTGCTGTGTATTAAAATCAGGATGACAAAAGCACCAACCGTCTCCCTTTGATATTTCAGGGGAAGATAATGTAGGAAGCACAATACACACACTGACATTTTTCTTCCTCAGTCTGTTTACCACCTCCTTTCCCTTGCCATTATACGTCTTTTGGCTTTAAAGACTATATTGTGTAAAGTGTTTCCAAGAGACTTGGCAACACCATCCTCAATACTTCCCCTTACTCCACCCAGCTCTTCATCCCATGAGTTTTCTTGAATATATGTCTTTTCTCTTTTAAAGGTTTGTTTCTTGTTTGTGGTATCTATATGTGACAGATGGACAATTTCAAATAGAGTTGCGGCACAATTAGTTCAGGTTTGAAGTTACTTTTTTAGAGTTGATTTTGCCCTCCCTTAAGGATAATAGACTTTGAAAACACGAGGACATTGCGAGATGATGACATCTACTTGAGAGTTACTGCAAGGATGCAGCACACAAAGAGTGGTTTCTCAAAACGTGATAAATTCTCTTGCTGCTCACAGCGAATAGCTCAAACGCTAATTCCCTGTTCCCTTTCCCTCCTATTGTAATATTTTACACAGAAGGCAAAGAAGGAAGGCTTACAGCACTGTCCCTGTGAGGCCAGTGCTTAACCAGTGATGTCTGTGTAAATAAAGGTTCTGTGCAATGGGATGGAGGGGGTAATAAGCCCAATGAGCTGCCGCAAGGGAGATTGTTCCTCTGCTCTAAGTCTATAAATAATGAAGATGAAAGAGAACTAGGGCTAGAAATGTTCTCGAGTGGCCCTGGGCAGCCCACAGGCCCCTGTCAGAGCCAGGGGGAAACAGAGGCCTTACGTCCACCCACAACTCCAGTCCCAAGCCTCCAGTTGAATTTGGCAAGACGGCAATGCTCAGCCATTTACAATGAGGGGGATGATCAATTGTTATGCAACTGTTTCACTTGTACCACTGTATTCTATTGAACTATTACAACAGCTGTGGAAAGGCACCAAAAGAGCTTTGCTGCTATTTTAAAAGTTGGAAACATTTGTTTTTGCCATTCAGGAGCCAATTTTGGTCTAAAATGTTAATGCTTGGTGTAATTAAACCTTGATTATACCACAGTGTAGCACCTAGAAAAAAAAGCTCTTGATCTTGATGTTACACGGACAGACTGGAAATGCTAACTTCTCCATTTTAAAACAGATGCTTGGGCTCAGTCTTCAGTTGCCTGACGTGGCTGTCAAAGGTTGGGCACCCTGCATTCCTATGATGAACTGTGTGCCCTTCACTGTGCCTCCTTCACTTGCCCCCCCGTGATCATCGGCTCCACCACATCCAGATGCACTGACCCCTCCTCTGTGGAGCATATTGCTGACAAGCAGGTTCTTTGAGCAAACTCAACATATTTCCCCATGTTGCCCAAGACATTTTTTTTTCTGACGCCCCCCTCCAACCCCTGCAGATCAGGTGACCTTGACTGCAGAAACTGGATGCTCTCTGATATATATGCTATCTTGACAGTACTGTGGGGGGTCCAATTAAAACTCATAAGCATGTGAGGCACAGTATTTATTGACACCTGGACATCTTTAACTGTCAGGTAGCTGGATCAGTCATCCCAGAACCTTTCTTCTGCTGTGTCCAGGTGAGGTGTTACTTCAGGGCACTGGAGAACCACATGTCTGCAGGTGGGGACAAACCAAGTCTTACAGTGGACCGCACAGATTTGCGAAAGGTCTTATGTTTAGATTTTTATCCATCATGCTACGCCATCAGGGAGACAACTGATAACTGTCTGGCAACATTAGACCTTCAGCCGGAGTCTCGTCAGTGTCAGGAACGGTGCGGGCCCCACAGAGGCCTGATCTCAGCATCATCAAGTCAGTTTAGGTCTACATGGAGAGACGGAAGAAACTCAGACAGACGAAATCCACAAAATAACTGTTGTCGAAGATCCTTGAAACAATCTGTCTGTCAAGTATCTCGTAGAAGTGTGTGATTGCCTGTAGGAGAAATGGTGCTGTTTGAAAAGCAAAGGATAGTGATACTTTTTTTTTTTTCTGTTGCTGCATTTTTTTATGAAGCTAATTGATAATCTAACCATTTGGGGCATTAGACAGCATTCTCACTTTGCTTTGAGCGTCTTAAACCTTCCTGCAGTTCTGTATATGAATACACAGTTCAGCCTCACTGTACCTCATTGCCTTAATCCTCCTCCTTGTGAGTTGTGGAAGTCATTATACTGACCTGCTCTTACAGTCACATTTCTCTTCTCACCCTCTCTCTTGCTCACTAACTGCCAGAATTAGTCAGATATGGTTTTGCTTTCAAAATGGTTGCTCCGTGTGAGCATGTGCAGTAAGCGTGCGCTAATATGTGTGTGAGCATGGAAGCATCTTTCCCAGCTACCTATTATTTCTTCGTGGGCCGTTGCATTTCACACTGACAATTGGCACAGAGGCTCAACATGAGGAGAGAAATTTACATGACTGGTAGTGTGATTCTACATAATAACACTCACCGTAACCCACTTCACCAGCGAAAAACCGATGCCCAGCCAGAGCTGGTGTGTCTATTATCGTGCTCTCGCAATGCTCAGGCACGTCTTGTGATGCAGACATCCCGCCAACTCATTTATAAATGATCTGAGAGTATGATACAGCCCAAGGAAAAAAAAAATAGAAAAACGTGTAGCTGTCCAAGTGAATTTCACTGACATGGTGCTTTATATAGAGCAGACTGGACTTCAGAGTGGAGAGAGCGAGAGAGTGAATTCCGTTTGGTGTTGAACTCCACTGTTGTACCTTCGGGCTACAGCCATGGACACACAAGTCCCACTGTGACATCCATTTCATTGACTTGGTGCTGCAATATTTACCATTTTATTCCATCACACTGTGTAAAATACACCTTTTCCAGCATTTGTCTCCCATTTCAGTCCTGTGACGTATAAAGCATTTTCTCAACACGAAGAAAATGTATTCTTGGACACCATCACCGTTTCCCAATAAATCTTTCATTCCTGTGGCAGTGTTAATTTACAGCCGCACATGTCTGCATAATGATAATGATGTTAGCACCAGCCGCTCTCTAGAGGAACACTCTGGAAATGGAACGCTCTACTCGTGTTTTTCTCTGAATGTCCCAGGGAGGCCTGTAGAGAATGTGACAGTGTTTCTTGTAAAACTGCTAACCCATAGCTCCAGATTTGACAGCTATATTAATAAACAAGCTGATACATGCATTAGCAGATCGACAGGACAAGAATAGAGCAGAATGACAAAACGATGAGAATGGAAGTGGAAAAAAGGGGCAAGCGCCAGCTCTCTGGTGAAAACATCTCGGTTAAGTGTCATTAAAGCTTTTAAGAATGCTGGAAACCAAGTGCTTTTCCACTGTTATTGAAAAATAAGGACCTTTTGAGTAGTCATTTGAAATATTTAAACCCGTAAGATAAATTCATTTTGTAGAACATCCATCTCATCAACTCTCTGCCTCCCAATTCTTCCAATGCATTTAATACTCCTCCTCTCCATATGGAAGCCTCCACCTGCTCTCTCGAGACAGACAGAGAGAGAATCCCCGGTGAACTCTTTAAACTCGTCAATGTCACAATTAATCCCCAGCATCCTCTCAGTTAAACACACGGTTGTAAAGACACTCCTTAAACAAGGATTTACAGTGTCCCTATTGAAGACTGGCCAATATAATCTATTTTCTGGGTCGTAACGACTGCAGACGGAGACCTCAAATTTTCACCCGACTGTTCCATTTATGTCTGCTGCAGGTTTGACACCATTGTGAGGCAGTGGTACAAAAATCCAGTTATCCTATAGTTAAGAGCTTATTTTAACCCAAACTGTGACTTTTCTAAACCTAACCAAGTCATATTTGTGCCAAACAAACCTAACCTAACTAAACTGTTGCTCAAGTATGCTGGATCAGTATGTTTTACTCTCCCAGGATGGTGCAGAAGAGATGGCAATAAAGCATCAGAGACATTTGCAATTTCTTGACAAGTACCTAAACAAACATAAAACAAACATTTATAAAGCTTAGCAAAGGGGGCACCTTCATTTCAAATTTGCAAACCTGCCTGCATCTTGCTTGCTCTGTGCCTCAATTGAGCTGTCCTCTGTTAACTTTTGAAAAGGCAATGAACCCCAGGGTGAAGTCAGGCACATTAACCTTGCCCATCTTACTGGTGCATCTGCTGCAGCGCACCTTCCATCAAGGCTGCCCTTCCACCAGAGGTGTGACAGGTCCTCTGTCACACCTCGGCCTCACAACTCGCCGCTCAAGATGGATGGGTGTGAGCCCCAGTGCCCAAGTGAACTACAGTGGGCCTCTGCCGCGGTGCTGCGAGCTGCCAGCCCACCAGCTGACCAATCTAAAGCTGACAGCTACCTGGCCCAGGCACAAAGCTGGATTAGGAGAAAGAGAGATTCCAGGAGCCTTCTGGTACCAGGAAAACAAGCCTCGCCACAATTACTCAGCAGGTCTGATTGTGAGTAAAATGAAACCTGTCTAGAAAATTTAGCAGTGCAAGCTCAAGCAGCCTGGAATATATAGAGGAAGTGCATCTAAGGTGACTCCAAGGTGGTACCTCACTGTCCACAGGGAGGACGCTGGATAATGAGCTGCCATGATTGATCCGAGTCTGTCAAGGGAGCCTGGCCAGTAACGCTCACCAGTCAGCGTGGGACCACCATCAGAGGGCAGCAGGGCTCAGACAAGAGCTGCAGGGATGTCCTGTACCACGCTGCTCCCTACATCAGACATCCAGAGAAGGAAGAAATCCTACATACTGTTTTTGTTGTTGCTCTTGTTTGTATTCAAGTGCCGGCCTGTGCCACATTGTCACAAAATTGTGGCGGTAATGCGTTCCAGTACTGCAGTGTCAGTGTCTGTGTTGTGGCAGTGTGTTTTATTTTGGAGTTACATGCTCCATTTTGCTGAATAACTTATATGATGTGGTAATTGCATGGAGCCACAGATAATAACAGTCATGCAGATTGTTAGAGGAGCAACACATTTTCCTTTGTTTTCTTTGTCAGCTCTCTGCTGCCTCCTTTTTGCGCCATTTAGGTTTTTTTTTTCTCCCCCTGTTGTTTTCACACTTTTATTGTGTGTGTCTCTCAGGAGGCTGTGTTCATAGGCACAGTCAGATTGCCTCTAAACGGGCCGCTGGTCTCTCTTGGTAGGAGATAGAGTAGCCATTATTCAGGCCCTGGCCCTTTCCCAACTTGCCTGGTCACCCATCCCCAGCTGAGTGACAATGAGGCTGGGCAGCAGTGGAAGCTTAGGGAGGCGAATATGACAAGGAGCAGGCGGCTGTGTGTGGTGTCGGTGTAGGTGGAAAAAGGAGGAGGAGGGGAGCCACATAGGCCTGAATCCAGGGACCATTGCTCGTCTGTCAGCGAGGTGGCAGAGCAGACAGACTGCCTCTGTGCTGAGCTCTTCCTGCTCAAGAACCCAGAAACGCTTAAACACCATAGAACATCCAAGAGCGTTACTGCTCAGTGGCTGCTCAGCACGGGACTACACGTCTGAGACGTGACTTGGCCCAGAAGCTCAGCAAAGTGAAGTGTAACTAATACTGGAGATAATAAATGAATAGGCCTGCCACTTATTTCAAAACTCACAACACTGTTGAAATGTCTGGTTTTGTTCATGTTTTATTTTGCAGACCACAGTTCGAATATAAATTCTTCACAGTGAATATTTAAATGAAATATTTTGCTCATAAAAATCACTGGCCTGTGGATTACAGTTACTATTCTAAGGCAGAAAGGAACATCATGCTAATGATTCATTTTTCCTTTTGAAACTGGATCATTTTGGCCTTGGATTCATTCAAGTCATCAAAATGACTGATGAAAAGGTTCATGGCTGGCAATGTGGGTTTTAACAAAGACAGCAAAATCATAATTCATGTCTCACCGCCGTAGCTTTGGTTACAGCCTTTGTGGATAAATTGGGAAACTCTTTGTGAATGTTATTAGAGCTTTATTCCATGTTGAGCAAATTGAGGATGTGTCTGGGATCTGTAGTTGATCTGAGCTTCCAAGAATCCAACCGCAAACCAAGCAATTATTGCTACAAGGCATGTACACCCAATGGGGCTCGGGAAGAAGTCGTTCTTTGGAGGGAAACACTGACTGGGCTCAATTCACTTGGAGCTGATACTGTATACTGCGTGAGTGCATCCTTGGGTTCACTGAAGAGTTTCTTTGCTTCTTTTTTTCTGTATGACGCTTTTCTTCTTAAAGGTTAATTGAATCTGTTGACCCCAGAAATGCTTCTTTTTTTTTCTATTGAAGAAAAAAAACATATTAGTTTCACTTCCAGCAAAGAGCAAAAATAGACAAACTCAAAGCTATACACCAACATTTTCCAGCCATACCAGAGTGGCATTTACTGTTGCCTTAGACTTCAAAAGCTAGCAAACCAAGGTACAAGCTGTTTTTAAATTTATCACACACTGAGGTGTCCTGCTTTTTAATCCTGTGCTGCGTACTACACAAACACACACACACACACACAAAAGTACACAGGACCTTCTGTGTGCAACGCCACCCACGACTCTGTGTGTGTACAGATTTGTATAGGAACATTGGGTTTCCCTGAATTATGCTCCACTCATCCCTACCATCGATCAGCACCTCTGTGTGACGGCAGGAAATCACATCATATTACTAGCCCTTCGCTAATGTCGTTAGCGGATATTGTTCTGAGGCGTAGTGTGGACTTGCCCAATGTGATTAGTCCCTATGATGAATTTGCCCTGTTGTTTGGAGACCGTTAACTGACTAGAATGATTGACCTGAACCAAGAGCCTTCTGGGCATTTATTGATGTTCCCCGAGTGTTATTCCTTTAATGACTGCACTCTGATCATTGCCAGCTTTATGGCTTGAGGGAAGCCAAGTTGAGTTAGCAAAGTTGGACTAAATGGAGTTTTAGAGGTGGATGGCCACAAAATACAGTTACCGTGTACACATGTGGTTTGGCAGTGTTTACTGCAGCTAGAGTGTTTATCCCCTGGATTGCTGTTTTTAGTGAATGTTTGTGATGACTATAAGGGCTTTCAGATAGGTAAAGGGGAGCCAAATGGCTGGAGGGCTGAGTTTTTGTACATCTGAGGATGTCAGGGCTCTCCTGGGGTGAGGCCTGGCAGTTTTAGCTAAGACAGAGTGGTCAGGGTACACCGCGAGTCCTCTAGGTTTATTTTCGGCAGCCTCAAGAGGTGCAAGGAAGAAAGGGGTGAGGTCAGAGTGTTGAGAATCACCGAGAGTTTCCGAGATTTGTCAGAGCAAAAGATGTTTTTACAAGCATCCCTCTTCCTTACCTCTTTCTGCTATATATCTTAAAGTATACGATGTGTTGTTTGTCAGCCTTTGGAGCTCAGCTGTTTGAATTTTTCACAGATTTTAGTATATATTGTTAACCAACTGCCAGAGTACCTTATCGTCTGTGTTCAACAAACATTCCGATCTACATGCCATCTGCAAACATATGGGATGCGCTATGTAAACTTGAGGGTTTGCATAGCACTCGCAAAAGCAAATCTGTCTCGTAAAGAGATGTTGGGATGAGTCACGGTTTCCGTTATCATCCATAATGTGGTTTTCATGTCAGCAATAATGCTTGTTTTAATAGATTTTTTTTTTTTTCTCATTTCATCACCAAACTCATTTAAGTCAAACAAAATTAATACAAAGCTGGGAAACTAAGAAGAGAAACTTTGCCAGCAGTCATAACTGGGTGCCTTAGTCATGTGCACCTTTGTCTCCTTTCATACCAGATACGGTGCCTTTGCAGCAAACATGTGACTGCTGGTTTCTGCCACAGATAGCACATCACGTGTTTCCCGTTCCCCCTTTTCTTCCGCTGCTAAAAGCTTTGCTTACTAGCAGAGGAGACAAAGAGAAAAAGGAAACGCAGGAGAAATGTGTCACAAAGAGACACAGCAGCACACTATTTTGGCAATATCTGTTATGTTGCAAACAGGCTTACAAAAGCAACAAATCCTGTGTCCTGCTCCATTTGTACCTTGATGACAGAGAAAAACCAAGCTCGCCTTCAACATGTCCATCGGCGAAACAGTCCACTCTTTGTTTCCTTCATTATTAGGGAATAGTCTGACTTCATTTTCTTTAACAAAGACCAATCGTCTTCTGCAAGAGTCTACAAATTCCACGCTAAAAATATATTCAGTAAGTTTTATTGCAACATTAAATTCTTTTTATTTTTGTTGTTCCTGCAACTGTAATGTTCTGTTATTTAACATATTTAGGTTTTCTCCTTACCGTCACACATATTTGTAGGTCAAACAAATTCGGTAAACAGTTTGTGTGGTGGAGAACAGCTGTCGTGTATCAAGCCGCCGCAATCCGTACACTTGTAAATTTGACTCACCCATGGTCAGCTCCTTTGTGTGTGAGTGCTGCCCACATGCCTGTCAGAGTGTGTCTGCGGCACGAAGGCCCGCCGATCATGACCATGCGGTTGTGGTGGCCTCCAACCCCCCCACCCACACACACGCCGACCCTGTTCATGACCACTACGCTACATCCCAGATGTGTAGTTACCCACCAGCAGAGGAGCTGTGGCTGGTCGTGCTGCATGTTGATTTGAAAACAGCCGTTCGCCATGTGCCGGCTGCCCACACAGCACAATAAGCCGCTGCCTACAGGTATACACATATTTAAAGGATAAGGCTGGAGATGCTCTATATTATTTTGCTATTGTCCATGAATCCAATAAGAAGAATGAAGACTTAGTCCATCTTTTAAAACTTTACAAATTCCCCAGCCTCTCCGTGGATCTATCCCTGCAGCGTTTTAACTCCTACTAAAAATGTAAATACAAAAAAGAAACTTTAACAATGGGTCATAAATATGATTGGAAAAAAAAGACTCAGAAATCTAGCAGCTTAGTTTAGTTTTTGTTACTCAAACAGAAAGTAAAAAGTACAACAATGGGGACTACTTTCACTTTATGTGAGTAGCTGTGACAAGTTGGAGTATGAATTGACCAAAAACAAAATCGGCTGCTAAGATTCATCACATTGAAGGGATTTTTGAACAACAATTTAGGTCTATGGCACAAAGGCAGACCTTTTATCAGACAACAGCATTGTGATCAACTCATGCTGTTGCTGACAATAAGAAAATATAGAATATCACCAGACTTATGCTTCCAGAAGGCATATTGTTAGTCAGAAAACAACACTTAAACAAACACACACACACTACATGCATGTTTTAGCTGTACTGTACATCACAAGCGTCATGTGAGTCCAGTAAATAAGCTTAATCGCGGACAGCAGATGAACCATGGTGGCAGCTGGGAGAACCGTATACGAGCCATGAAGCAAATGATTATTTATCACTTGTATTCTGAGTGTTTAAATGTGCATTAGTAACCACTGTCCAACTCAATACGCAGGCCATTATTGCAAAAGTCATTGAATATGACATTTGTTATGTATTCATGAATATACTTCATAAATGATGAATGCGCGTATGCCTAACGATGTTATTTGATTACAATATATCATAGATACTGTCATTTTGCTTAATCTCGTGTTCCCTAAAATATTAACGTTAGAGTTGCACGCAGTGCGTTTTTGCATTTTTGACTGTCACTTTCAATTGTTGCACAAACAGCAGGGAGATTATGGTTACTTTAACAATGCAGGATTGGAGAATCCATGAATACTTAATAAGCGTCTGGTAAAAATGATGTAATGGTGATGTAAGCCACTGAAAGCCATTAGTCAGAACAGTTAAACCTGAAGCTTTTCTTCTTCTTTTTTGGTTTAATTCACCTTTTTTGGTCGTATCCTTATGAGTCTTATTTGCGCTTCAATGGCGTGCACATACAGTAAGTGTGTCGATTGAAGATTGTCTGTTTTTGTGTCAGGAATGCTTAAGCGCTCCGTTCATTCTATAGAGTGGACGAGGACAAGTGTTCGTTTTGAATGTCTGCTCAACACTGATGGCAGCCCTTTGAGCTGCTGGAATAAAACATTGTAGATCCCTTGCACAGTAGCCCTGAGCTCTACCATACGTTTGCACACAAGGATCTGAGCCTTAGTGGAGCTGACAATATCACCTCATGACTCACTGTATGCACAGTGGCAATCCTTTGATCCCCATCACTTTGAGCGTTGGATGTGAGACACGCACACACATATGCAATGGGAGGCATTTGGCCCCCACCACAGGGGACGCTGATGCACTCAATAGAGCCAATTAGAGCAGGAAGCATTTAGTGATTCATGCAACATTTGACACATCCCAGTGGATCCCTCTCTTCCCATCCTTTCTGTCTATCCTCCCCTCTCTCTCTCTCTCTCTCTCTCTCCCCCTCTCGCTCTCTCTCTGTTCCTTTTCTTTCAATCAGTCTCTCTGTGCATGCGTATGTCTCTTACTGGCAGATGAGAATGAGACTCCTCCATCCTGTTCAACTCCATTAAGCAGCTAGTGTGCCTCAGTTCACCACAAATCATAATCTGCTCATGTTGAGAGAACCATTCGGCGTGGATGGGACTTGACGTCAGAGTCACATTGAGTTTAAAGGAGAGCGCGTGTCTTAGACAGGGAGATAGTCAAGCTAAATTATTTGCATGTCACACCTAGCACCCATCACGGCCACTGTCCCGACATTACAAGGCAACCAGCGGAAGCTTCACATATGTCACCCCTCGCACCGAAACATGCATCGCTGTCACAGTCTCACGGCAGATGTGACATTTTCTTGGCGCATGGATGGCTGCCTTTCCAATCTTTTCCACTCCCAACTCCTAACGTGAGGTGTGCGTGCGCTCTTGAATCAAGAATGCGGAGTAAGGTGGGATGGTGTGACTTACTGATTCTGTGGTTTCATTCCACCCCAGTCAACCCCACCTCCTCCTATGCAGACCTCACTGTGGGGCACAGCAGGACTTGTCAGCCACCACTGCAGCACATGTTATATTGATAAATTTCGCCCGAATTCAGATGCGACAGGCCAGCATGTCACTGCAGCAAAAAACTATTCCCCACGTCTCCCAAGTCAACAAGATGGATCTATTGCTGTGCTGGTTTAGTCAAAAACCATTCATGTGATTTTTTTCTGTTTTGAGAAGCTTGCTGCACATTTTTTTTGTTGCTGGTAACAAGAACTAGGAGTGATTGACAGAGAGCAGAAACATACAGAAGGCATGATATTGACGGTAATACTGAAGCCATTGATTGATTTGATGCGTTTGCCATCTCTTCTCTCTCTCTCTCTCTCTGTCTCTCGCTGTTATCATCTTTCCATCTTCGATGCTCTCTAAGGCCACTATTAGCATGCATGAGTCTTCCATTCCTCGGTGCTCCTGCTCTCGCTCGGCCAGTTCATATTTAGTGTCCTGAATGAAACATTCATAACTCAGGTATGTGGTCTTAAAACAATGAGTGCTGCTGCTTTGGGAAGACCTGCATCAATCACAGACTTGGAGAAGCCAAGCATGAGATAAAAACAAGCGCCCTTGTCAAAGCAATTTGGGCTCACCTCAGGGGCAGTGTGGGGGGTCACGGGTGCTTGATGGGAGCCACAGAATTGACATCATTTGCATTTTCAGGGACCACCCATGTCTCAGTGGGGTTTTTTTTATTTTTTGCCGTTCTGCTGTTTTATCTCTTAAATACACAGAGTCATCCACTAGCCTGATGTTAGCTCTGCCTGGTTTATTTTCAGACTTCAGCCTCCCTCAGTTGTGTAACCTACCTCTCAGCCCCCGTTATTTTTCTAAACACATTAGTGCTGAATTATGGGTATGCATCATGTAATTATTGAAGAAATGCCCACAGAAAAGGCTCTCCCAAGAGGCTCAACTGTTGTTATTGTTGTTATTATTATCATCATTAGTGCTATCAGCATGTCTGCAGAATAAATATTCCGGCTCTCGATTGTAGGACAATTGCTGATTAATCCAGTACAAACAAGGCCTTGCAAATTGTGCCTCAAAAACAAGCACAAAGAGCTCTTCTGCTCAGCAACACCCTCTATCTCCTACCACATCGGCCCTTCTCCTGCACTCCCTCATCCTCTCCAATGCAGTTGAATCTCTAATTACACCACTAACGGGAGAAAAAGGGAGCACCCTGGGATGCTCTGAACACCCAGTGATAAACCTCTGTGGGAAACTAACAAGAGCTCCCCCACCCACGCAGCCTCCTCCGTCATCTTCCACGCTTCGCTCACAGACTTCCAACTATTTGCTTTGATTGTATTAAATAGTGCATTTCAATTTGCAGTCCAGCTGAGACCCTGTCAGACCCCCTACCTCTTTAAATTTCACACCCCTGCAGGTTTCCACGCATGAGTAGGAAGAAGCTACACACAGTTTTGGTGCGCAATGTACATGAAAATCTCCTGATGGTTTTGGTAAGTGGTGAACAGTAGCTACAATTCAGTGCATGACTTTCCTCCCTCCCCCTCCTCCCTGCTGCCTCCTCTGCATTTTTTTTTTTTTTTTAAATATCACAGACAGCTGCCACATATTTTAGCATGCAGTCCAGGTGCTGTTTGGTTGTCTAAAGGCTCCTCAGTGCTGGAGAGAAGGCAGAGCCTCAAGGTCTCCTCTGCGATAAAGAAAGGGAGCAGGTGAAAACAGAAAAAAGGGAAATTAGTAACAGTCTGCTCAATGTCACACACACGCATTGACAATTGCCATGTCCCAGAAGAATACACACATTCTCCAAATTGTTGCTTAAAAACACAATTTTGAACAAAGTGAAGCAAAACAGGGAATATATTATAGACACTTGAAACTGTCTGGTAAAGTGGCAGCTGGTGTATGTAGCTGCGCTCTTCTTCTAATGAAAATGTGTTCTGAATGAAAACCGGTGCACAGCTTCAGTCACAACTGAAGGTAAGGACAAAGTAGAAGTAGTGTTGGTAGCTGAAATTCACTTATGTGTGGACAAAACGGTGTGTATTTTTACATCTGCCTGTCTGCGATATCCATATGGTGTATGTGCTGTATGCTGAAGAAGTCGTTGTTTGCGGTTATCATTCCTACTTTTCATATGGGCCATGGAGCGATAACTTATATACTACATGAGATACATGTTGGTAGGCGCAAGTAGGATTGTTTCGAGTACGCATCACCAACACTAAACTACACTCCACAACCACAAACAGCCCTGTAATGGTTTTAACTAAACTATGTATGTTTGTAAAGGACACTCTGAGCTTTATACTTTTAGTTACACTGAAACGATTAACTTTTGGCATACAGGAACTGATTTTTGGAGCAGCAAAAACAAACTGTAAACAAAACACTGGCACGCCCCCTTTTAAATGTCGATGTGGTTAATGTGTTAGCAGTTAATAGCTGGCTGTTAATATATGCAGCAGACGCATTTGCATTCATGTTTCGGGCCACCTGGTGAATGTAAGTCTGAATATTCATTCTCTTTAGCTCAGTTTTTGGTGTCTACCAAGTCAAGAGTCACTCACTGACTGCTAAATATTCCACTTTGTTTACCAACCAATTACTGACTGATCCCAATTTTGCATGTCTCATATTTCCTGCATCACAGGTAGAATATTGTGATTCATCTTTAGGGGTTTTTTGTGGGGTTTTTTTTGCTGAAAAAAGTCATCTGCTGCGGGTAAAGACAATACTGAATTACCTTCTTGAAAGTGTGTTTTAGACCATCACGCAGAAACATACAATTTCCAGAATATTTTAACAGTTACATGAATCAATATGATGTGAAAAATTATGATTTTTTTTTTGTTCGTCTCGGCATTAAAAAAAAAAAAAATCTTGGCAGTAGATGAGTTTGGCTCGCAGCCACTATGGAGGAGAAATTATTACAGTGACTGTAATTTTAGTATCAAGGGATATGAGAAAATCATGTTAAGACTTGAAAATATCTGAACCTACACCAATAAGGCGCAACGCTAAATCTGATTGATTAACTCATTACGATGCAATGTTGCTGCTGGGAAACCTTGAATCACTGCAATCATGTGGGTGCTCGACACAGCAGCTGTCTCACCCATCAGGACAATTCGCCCTGCAGCACAGCTTGAGGAACATGACAAAGAGCTTAAGGCGTTGACCCACATCTAAATCTGGTAAAGTTCCAGTGGGATGCACTAGAACAATCCACAGAGGTAGCACCCTGCAACCTACAGACCCCAAATGGTCAGTGCATGGATTTATGGGGAGGAGCTTTTATAGTGGCGCAAAGGGGACTCGCACAATAGGTGGTTTTAATGTTGTGGCTCACCGCTGTATTCCTCAAGGCTGATAAATAACAAAGGACAGGCTGTACACCCACGCTGTGCTGGCTGTTATTTTCAGCGCCTGCATATACAAAATCTTACTCAGCATCAATGACCGTGGCTATTTTCCTGTTCCTGTGCAGGTTGCATTTGTGATGCAAACGGATGTCACCTTAGAATGAGTGTAGGTGTTCAAGTGTAGGTGTTATTGAGGAGATGGAGAGGAAACAGAGAGTGAGAGAGAGAGAGGGATGGACAGGGTTCAGTTGTGACAAAAGTGAGTCAGCGAACGGAAATGGGGTTGGTTGCTGCCTTCCTTCCTTCCTTCCTTCCTCCTCCTCCTCCTCCTCCTCCTCCTCCTGCTCGTCCTCTCTTTGTAGCTCGGTGAGGATTTTGCTACTGTGTATATTCTGTCCTGTTTAGCTGGTAGTTTTGTCTGATAAATGAGCAGCATTTGAATTGGACAAACAGAGCCGGAGAAACCGCATTCAACAGTAAAAAGTTTCCTCATCCCTCTCTTCTCTCCCTCTCGTGCTTCTTTTATGCTCGTCTTTCTCAGCGTGTAAAAGTTAAGTAGGATAGGTGACAGTGTTTGGTGGTGAGAAAAGAGCGTGGGGGGGCATCTTTATGTCTTTCTAAATGGAAATGTTGAAAACTGGCACTCACACACTGTACCTGCTCTCAAAAGAAGAAAGCTGTAAAAAGCCGCGTATCCCTACCGATGCCAGAAACAGGCTCATTTTCTCACTGAGATGAAAAAAAACGAAATGTCTTTCAACCTGCATCCGCTCTTCCATGCTGAGAACAAGGGAACCTTTCACTTGAAGTGGAGTATTCAAGAGAAAGAGAGAGTGAGAGAGAAACAGACAGGGAGGAAGAGGGAAAGTGAGCTAGGCAGTGAGCTTGGTTTAGGAACCATTTCATCACTCATTGTCTTGTGAGACTGTCCCACTGCTCGGGCTCAGCGATGCCAGCTGCTCGAAGGAAAGCGTCCTGCCGAGTGCTGTCTATTGGCTGCCAGTCTGAGAAGATTGGAGGAAACATAAAATGGGCAATTTTGCATAATGCTAACCTCATTTCTGCTGGAGAAATTTTCTAAACTTCTCCAGTCTATATTGAAGTCGTACTCTTAAGAAGAAAACTGCCGCTTTCAGCCTTTTGGACGTTAATGCGTCTCGCTAATGTGGCTCAGCGCCTCTGGACTGAGGTTGCAGTTAAAAGTCAAACCTACGACTTGACAGTGTTTTTGACTTTAGATCAAACAAGGGGCGTTTAAATTAAAAAGCAGTTTTACCACTGCAGGTGAACTTCTATAGTGAAAGTTTTGTTTTGAATAATGACTCCAACAACGTGTCCCCAGCTGTGTCGCGACCCTGTTCCTTCTCTTATTTCTTGCTCCAAATTCAGTTCGCCATTCATTCGTCCTGCAGCGGGGAGTAGCATTCGATTTAATCTTTCCGGAAAAACATTTGTGTGTGCGACTGAAAGTGTGTGTGCACTAATTGCCCCCGTGAAAGAGATTCCTTCACAGCCAGAGCTCATCCTTGCAACGTGACCCCCAAGTCAGAACTAAAAAGGGTCACTAACACGAGACCTTCATTATGCTACAGCCCGATGCAAATCAACCTCACTGACAATCTCTGGTGTTTCAAAAAAATAGAAACGATTTCTGAAAAGGTTAGAAGGGGGCCCTGTCCGCCTGTCTGCAAGTCGTCCTTTTTCAAGGTGAGCTCCCTGGCGCCATCATAATTGAAAATTAAGTATTTGCCGCAGTATAATTAAATGCTGACCTTTGAACCCAAATGAGACTTCAGACGCATATTAAGAGATTAGGAGACCTGGATCCGTTCACATACATGCTCACACAAGCAGATATGCACGCTCGCTCCCACGTACACACAGTGACGAGGTAACAAACAGCGACAGCTTCTTAATTATCACCCTGTATAAGTCGTTAAAGCGCAGCCTTCTACATCACCTTTCGATTCCTTCAGCCCATAATTTCAGGGAATATCTCATTTGTTTTTAATTAATTATCAGATAGCACCATAAAGGTGGCGGTAATGACGAGGAAGAGGGCTACGCGGCTCTTCGGGGCCAATTCAGGGGAGGCTTCATTTGCGAACTTTGACTTTTGGGTGAAGAGGAATCAAGAAAGTTGTTACTCTGTGTTACTCTTACAAAGAGGACGTCTATTGAAAATACACTTCTTCTGGTAACATGTGGACAGACAGTTCAGTTTAATCCAGTGGACACACGGGCAAAGTACCCCACACCCCCCCAACCCCCGCATAACAGCTTAATTGAAACGGATTAGTCAGGGGAAGACTTCTGGACCATCTTTTGAAAGTGCTTACCGAGTAATATTATTTTCATTTACTGACCACTTACTACCTAATGTCTCACTTCCAATTATCTCGCTGTGCAGAAAACTGCAAAATACTATTATTACTTTCACTTTTATAGATTCCTAATGAGTTGTAATTTAAAGTGGAGGATATTTTTGATATGTGGAACGAGGACAAAAGAGCCGTGAGCCTTTTCCAATTCCAACAAATGGGATTATCAACGGAGTTTGGTCAGTATAAATCTTTTAACAATGTTAATATAAATATGAGTAATGACAATGGATGGAGACATTTTTTTTCATTCAAACAGAATTATCCACTAGTTTGATAGGGTTCCCTATAATTCACTTTAATTCATTTCATTTCCCTTCTATTTTAAATCAGGTCCAGCCAAAGATTATTTCAAAACAAATGTTGTGACAAACAGGGATGATGGAAACGACACCGAAACATCTGGACAGTGAAAATAATACATACTGATGAGTGCTAGTTGCCCCGCTATTCACGTAGTATTTGAAGTTTTGCGGGTCAAATGGCAGATGGACCGCGGTCTGGTAATAGCATCACTTAACTAGGATCAGCACAAACCCATAACACTCACTTCAATCCTTTTACACAAACTGGGCAGGGATTGTTATGCGTGATGCTTTGAGCTCGGCAGTGGTTTAAATTGATTAGCACGCAGAGTCTCCTACTTAGCCAGAGAGGAGGTCTGCATTTTAAAAAAAATCACAACAGCTCTTAATCTTGGCCCTGAACAAAGGCAGAGCAAAGGAAATCAATAGCATTAGAATGTGCTTCTTACTCCCACTGATCTTTGTTTCATTCTGAAATATAAGGCGCACAGAGAACAGGAGGTCTTGAGAAGCTCAGTGCATAATGCGAGCCAGACGTCAGCAAGCTGTAAGTATGATGTCCCGGAAATGCGGCTTTGTCCGCAGCCCCTTAGTGAAGCGCAAGACCAGAAATTCAACCAAATATCCCAACTGGCTGCTTCCGCCAGAAATTGAGTGCAATCTTATGATATCGACTGGATTTTGGATTTAAGTGTTTTTCCTGCGGCTCAACCTTATTCACTGACTGCATGAGAAATATTTCAATGACATATTACACTTCATTTTATATCTCTCGCCTCTGTCCACTGCTGTATATAGCCGCCTGCGCAACAGGGATAAATCACTTCCCAGCTAGCTTATTACATGAAATGAAGGAATTCATCATGGTGACAGTCGGCCGTTGCGAGGCGTTCACTGTGATTTATCTGGGAGAAATTGATTGATTCATTAACACTGAGTGAACAGTGCTTTGCTGTGGGGGCAGTGCGGCGTACCTTGCTTGCACGCCGCTGTACGTGTTGAAAGCGCACATCTCCGGTATGGAGGTCTTTGCTCGGATCGTCCCCTGTAGCAGCATGCAGAGGCTTCTCTGTTGCTAACTCAGCTCATTACCTGGTCGGCGTAGTCAGTGGCCCCGAGCCTGGAGCCAGTACTTTGTGGCGAAGAATAGAGCGTTCCTAATTAGTCCTTCCATGTGCCTTCCAACATAATGGCAAATGTCTTCTAATGTGACAAGGCATCCTGATTTAGTGGAGCTTCTGCTCTGAGATAGTGCAAAGTAAAGTTCAGGGAAGCAAAGAATTTCACTGATGCACTTCCCGCACTGAGTTATATATGACAGTTATGGATGCCTTTTTTACAACACAGTACATTTTATGCACTTGTCGATAGTTTGAAGTTTTGCTTGACTGAGTAAAGGAATTCCAATGTGTTCGATTTGCTGTGTCCTTCAAGATTTGTGTGTCTTCATGAGAGAACTGTGGCATTTCCAAAGCTACAAGTGCAGGACAGGAGTGATGTTTTTAAGGAAAAATTTGACAGATCTTTTCATAATGTTACGGGTTTCTCATTCCTCTCTTTTGGCTCTCTGCCTCTTGTATTGTCTGTTTTGTCAATGTCGCAGAAAGCTGGTAGCAAAAAAACAAAAAAAAAGTGTAACTCTTTCCTATTTAATTGTATTAGCGAGAAAAATGTAATGGTTTCCTGGTTTTGATCTGAGGTAGTGATTTTGATTAAAGTGTTTTACAGCAGCCAGATTGTGCATCAATAGTTCTGCGATTGAAAGTCTTTAGTATTCCAGCAGGACTGACCCATATTCGCGGTCCTGTTTATCTCCTAAAGGAAGAAGCAAATAAACACAGCGGAAAAAAGTTTAGTGAAACTGTGTCCTCGAAGAAAAGTTTTAGTTAAAGATGTGTCAAGGTCAGTGAGAGACCTAGTCTTGATGAAGAGAGGAGGGGGGGAAAAAAAGGATGCGCTTTGTGATGAGTTATACGAGGAGACACAACAGTATGGTGAGCTTGCTGGCTGGCAACCTGTTCCATCTGTCTTTTTATCCAACTGCCTATTCCTCTGTCTCGTTTCATCCTTTTCATCTGCCACTCGAGCGAAGCTGGGGCTGAGGATTATTTTCATCATCAATTCATTTATTGATTTATTTATTTTTTTAAATCAAGAAATCAATTAGTGTTTAATAAACTGAGTCCATTAACTAAAATAAATAAATAAATAGTGACAAATTTATCCTGGTAGCAAATCTAAAAAGTGGTGTTCTTAAGCAGGATATTTTTTTTCTTTTTACTCAGTGAAGACTATGAAACTCTGAAAACTATAATCAAATTTAAACTGCTCCAGCCGGCAAATGGTGGTAGTTTTCAGGCACAGCGGCGCCATGGCTCTGTAGAAATGGCCAAATCAGCTGGTAACCACTATTTGACAGATTGCCATGTAATCTTATATTGTTATTCATGGTCACCAGAAGATGAAGTCCACAGACTTTGTGGTTCCCTTGGTCTTTCATCTAATGTACCATGAGATTGACATTATTGTATTTTAAGTGAAATATCTCCACATCAATTCCATGAACTGCCATTGAGTTTGGTGCAGACATTCATCTAATCTGTACGATGATCTATAATCTTTTCTCACTTTATTCTAACACTATGAGGCCAATTACTTATTGTGCCCCGATGCTTCAGTTTATGAGCAATTACCTGCAATAATGCATCTTCCATCAACCTCAGCTGGACTTTGTGGAATTAGTTTAACGCGTTTATCTGTCTGAGATCCTTTACAGAAACGCTATTGATCACGGTAATCAGCAAATGCTACATACGCATATTAGATTAAGACGGTGAAAATTATTCCCAGCGTGTGAACGTTGTCACAGTGAGCAGGTCAGCATGACACTGTTAGCATTTAGATTGAAGCGCCGCTGTGCCAAAGTAGAGCTGCTAGCGAGAAGTAAAACACAGAAATTATTGGGCAAATCTAGAACAAACAAGAGCCACGGTTGAATGAAACTGGAATTTCCTTTTATAAAATCCACATTTATCGGCTGGTTCCTTCCTCCTATAGGTTCCTCTGTAAGATGTGCTTTGAGATTAGATGCTTTCAGTGTGAGGGGTTACAAACTCAAATACACTGCAGCCTATGTCTCACCCTTTTATTTCCTCTTATCGGAGCCCTCCAGCTGATGTCAACAGAGGTGTGCAGGCCAGAGGAGGCGTGCCAAGCTCCATTTGTGACGTCAGCAAAAAAGAAAAACGGCACTATTCTTAGACGGCTACGTGCCAAATTTGATGGTGATTAATTAAATTCCAAATAGAACAGGCGGGTCTGAAGACATTTGTATTTTGAAAAGAGTTGGCAACCGCCTGCGCTGCCGCAACTCTGAGAAAGAAAGATAGCAGGCATTTTAAACACAGCTTTAAACAAGCTGCTGTTGTATGGAGCCGAGCAGCTGAATAAATCTGCCTTTTTTAAAATGTATAGCAGTTTGCTGTTACAAAATCCCATCAGTTGAGAAAATGGGTAAATAATAAAGCTCTTCCAGAGTGTCCATGGAGATAAACGGAGGAGTGTCATAGTACAGTAACTATTGGGGATTTACTCGCCTCTTGTTGTGATCAACCATCTGTTGCTGAGCCTTGAGAGCTGCACTCTAATTTGATTTGTGTGCAAGAAACAGCTGGCAAATATCGTTATTGCATTTTCTTCCATTTAGAGTGGATAGGTGTTGACAGATCAGAGCAATAATGCGAAAATTAATGTACAAATTACCCGATGATGAAATTAATCAAAGACACACTTCTTTGCAACAGTGTCACGCAAAAGACAACCTGCGTGATTCCATTAGTTGCCATCTAAGAACATTTGCTTGCCTTGTACTGAATGCCTCTTTTGTATGACAGGCTTGTGACTTAATTGCAACAATTACCAGAACATCTAAGAGTCCTTTTCAAAGTCCAGTTATGTGTTTGTGGATGTACGCCCATTTTGCTCACACATATTCTGTCCCCCTCTCTTAATGGTCCCCATTATGTCTCATCCCAGTGCATCTTTTTTTTCTAATCTCATGATGCATTTTTTTATTGCAACTGATGCTGACCAGACAGGCCAATAAACCTCCACGACTCCGGTCAGTGACCTGGAGTTATGAGAGCCCATGCACGGTGCGATCTTCCCTCTTCGATCATGTCACATTCGGTCCGGTTAGATGCTATACCGAACTGTACATTGCACCGTCTTTAATGAGAAGACCTGAGATAGAAAAGTGAAATGGAGACATTCTGAGAAAAGTATTAAAATGAAAGGTAGTGCTGTGTTTCCTGTGTGTGTGTGTGTGTGTGTGTGTGTGTGTGAGAGAGAGAGAGAGACGGAGAAGAGTTGATGAGTCTCTAACAAGCGGCTTCATCAGAGTGAGGAATGAGCTGCCAAGCAGGATCTTTCTTTTGACCTACCTTGGAGAGCGATGGATGGATGGATGGATGGACGGACAGACAGATGGGTGGATGGATGGATGGAAAGAGACAGAACAGCGAGAAATAGGGACAGTTCTGCTGAAGTGCAGTGCAGAGGCTCCTTTCTTCATTGCCTGTCAAGGCGGCGTCTGTCTGCCGGGAGACAATCACTTATCTCCTTGCTCTGATCCCACAGTCACGACTTCAAGCACCACCAGTACACAGGCAATGACCAGGGAAATGATGCGGCGGACATGATGGATAAAGAGGATGCACACTGCTGCTTTTGGCACCATTCCAGCCATATCTCTTCCAATAACTTGTCCAGTCTAGAGATGAAAGGTAGCTCCCAGTGTGGAAAAGCAGTTAAGGTAGAACCTTTATGTACCTGAAAATTATGTTTAACCTTATTTCTCTCCGCGGATAAAATATTCACTAAATGTCAACACAATTCAGTTTTTCCAATATATTTATTTTTTCTTTGAAGAGAGATTTTCCCTGCTTGCTTTCTTGCTCTCCCTCTTCCTTCTTTTTTTTCTTCCCTCAGTCTTGCTCTCCATCACAGAGCCGAGTGCATGCATTGCGCTGGCATTAGTATGCACACTGAGTTCAGTCACAATTTGATGTGCAGCCACATGATTTCACAGTCCACCCTGGTGGCACAGATCAAATTTACAGGTATGTAGAGGCAAGACTGATGAGGAGATTCAGGTTTTCATTTCACCTCTACTTAAGGCTTTCACAGTTACAATACAATATAATGCCCAGGGTACAAGCCCTGTGTGTGAACATTTTGTGTTAATGTTGATACGAGGCGCTAAAAATTCAATCATTTGGCACAATAACTTTGCCAAAGGAAGTTTAGAGGTCACACAATGCATGGAGAACTATTTTTTAACATTTAATTCCGTCTGTCACTGGATTTGTTATAAAAGAAGAACCGCTATGAGAGTGAATGACCTTGAGAATCCACACGGGCATGAGTTCAAAACAAAGTCATGATTCTAATCTTTGTAATTAATGGGTACAAGAGCCGGTGTCATTCATTACGGCTGATATTTAATCTCGTAGATGGGCGATAGTTTCTGTGACTGAATCAAAGCATATTTCAATTCATGATTGATTCCTCTCTGCAGAGGATTGCTTCGGAAGATGAAGTAATCACTCTCACTCAGGAAAGAAGAGCGTGAAAGTTGGGGCCTTTTTTTTTTCCAGTGACTTCCATCATTCAGCGAGTCAATTGAGCATCTTCCTAATGTCGTGACGTTTGATAAGAAGCCACAGGAAGCTGAAAACATTTGATTGCAATATTATCTCCGCACGTAGATAAAACATGTGATTCCTATAAAATCACTCTCAATGAGTACTTCCAGCATATGAAAGTATTGATTCACAGAGATGTCAAGAGTGGGGGAGAAAGTTTGTTTTTGTCTTCATCTCTGTGGGAAGTGGAGATGGCGGGTTGTTAATGATAAACTCATCAATCATTTTTGTAATGAATCTTCTCACTCACTGCTCTGGTACGCCGTTTATTTTTCCTCTGTTGTGGCATCAACAATAGAAACAGATGATACTGAGGCTCTTCTCCCCCTTGTATTACTACATCAAGATGTTATCTCCAGCTTAAAAGCTTATCAAGCTGACAGTAATGATATTGAGTGACTGAATTGCGTGTTTTGATGGATATCACTGTGAGTAATCTGATACCAAATTGTGTTTCAGATCTTATATTGTTCCGGTTTTAGAGTCTGCAAATAACTACACTCCCATTCTCCTCTAATTCTTAACCCCCCCCCCCATCCCGACCCCCACCGATCCCTCGTCTCGCTTATAGTCATTTGTCATAGCTATGATTCTTCCCCACAGGTAGAGAAATAGGTTGAAAAACCCATTTTAGTGCTCTGTGACACAAAAATAGATTATCATTGTCCGATGTCTGTTTGGCCTGCAGTTAATCCGCTGTACATTGTATACGGCGCTGCATTTTCAATAGTCTCCATTCTGCTCCGTGATGGGACTGAGAGCAAGTCTCTAACAAACCCAGAAAGCTTTTATGAGGAGGATAATTAGCTCCTACCATAAAGAAACGCCACGGAGGATGGTGAGTATTAACAATGACGACTCCTTTCACCAGATCATTTCCACACAATTACATTTATTCAACGCTGTGGGAAACGTATGGAAAGGGCTCTCTCTTTGTTATGCCTTTTTTTTTTTGTGCTCGGATCTTGAGGTGCTGAAAAATAAACGTCAGAAGGCAAAAGTATTTAACGTTACAAATGGCCACGCTTGAAGGTAGATGGAAAAGCTTGCCGTCGCAGGGAGGGTCAAGATACGGTGATTTTTTAAAATTAGTGTCTATATGAAGGCCATATTTTCAGATCAGTAACGTTAATGAAAAATCAATGGAAAGTTAATAAACAGCATAGCCAGATGTCTGTTTTTTGCTTAATCCTGTCAAGCCGAGATGCTCGTATTGATTGTACTATCATGCAAAAATCAAATATTGCCATGAAACAGCATCATTGCCTCTTATGACCTCATTTAACCACAGATGTCAAAGGGACCTTGGTATAGAGCTGGTAGAAAGATGTCTGCATATAAGCTCAGCTGCAGCTTTTCCATCCACCAGTGAAATTAGATAAACCTAAAGACAAGCTGTGGTGAATTAATTGTAACATGTTTGATGGATTCGTGTAATCATGAAAAAAAAAAAGGTGTTTCTTGCATGTCTTCAGTGGATGGGCAGGGGAAAGAATGATTGTTTCCTAATCAGCTTTTAAAATTTCTTCCGTCATGATAGATTATAGCTGTTTCTGACAGCTTCATGCTCCTGTCTTTTTTTTTTTTTTACAGTCCACAACACTCCCTTGTCCTTGTTGCCACCGAGAGCAAGGTCATGCCTCTAAATGCCAAATTTGACATCATTACTATGCGTTGTCAAACAGGAGATAAGTGGTTAGCGCATTGATTTTCTTCTTTTTTGCGCTTACTTAGATTGATTACCACATGGTAGTTGGTCTTTGGGAAGTGATCAGTGCTCTGCCATACAATTATCATCTCTCGAATGCATAATTTAAAAGCCAATATCAGTTTTAATAAAGCGCATAGTGGAAAACAATTTGTCATGCATATGTCAGGCCTGAGCAGACACTACAGGCACAAAGTCATCGAACATGTGCAAGAGCTGTAAGTATTTCTTAATACACTGACACATCTGGGAAATGAGTAGTCATTGAGACAAAGCATAAATGATTGAGGCCAGACTGCTTTGGCTTAAATGGACCAACTAGCGGAATAACAATGGAGGGTCACTTTTCACAGTTTTCTAGCCTCATTTGCACAACAGCCGCGAGTTGTGTGTTTGTAAAGCTCTTGTGTTCGTGCATTCGCAATGCTGTTTGTGCCTGCAAGTGTTTGCAGTTATATAAATAAATAAAGGCAGCATTAAAACATGCAGACATGCCAGTGAGAGGTTTATGAGTTTATTAACATTTATTCCATGTGCAAAATCATGCAAAGCCCTGATTGCTTGGCTTTACAGAAAGTGGGCAGATTATTTGCACAGCAAAGTGCCCTGTCTCTGCATACGCTGCTCTGGGAATTTTTGCATGCATCCATAATTCGATGTTAAGTGCCTGCTGATGCATTATGCAGATTAGATAATGCATTGTGTGTAATTCATGGCAGACCTTGCCTGAACCCAGAGCCACATGTCATTTGAGACCCCACACGCAGAAGTCCCAGTGTGGCGTGATTGCTGTTGGAGACAGTCACCAGGTTTTTTTTCTGCATCACACCACCTCCGGTGTGTCATTGTCGCTCACATAATATTCAAAATAGACCTCTGACTAGACACTCTGTGCTGTGCTAAACAATGCTGTATAGAATTTTGTAACTTTGCTTTTAGCTATTTTCTAGTTTTTCTTTTCTTTTCCCCTTTTTAGAAAAGGTGAACTGAAACTCACAGTCCGTATTCAGGCCATTTTGCAGGGCTCACAGCGTCCAATTGTTTTCTCCACATAATGTCACTTTTTGAAGGCTGCTCTATGGTGCTGTTCAAAAAGGCAGTTTTGTGATTTTGAATGGACAATTTAGTTGCTCATTTCACCATCCGACTCTCATTTAGAGCAGGCAGTGACCTGTGTCATATGGACACTGAATAGAGGTCAGGCACTGCTAACAGTGCTGCAGGGTGCAGTAAAACACAGAGAGGTACAGCTACACCTGCAGGCTTGGACTCAGAGGTTGTGTTGGCTTGGACTGATGTAAGTTTAGACACGCATAGACACACAGCAGATGAGAGGAATAAAGTGCGAAACAAGAGGTGATAAATAGAAGTTTGCTGACTTTATCTAATGCATCTCTTTATAGCAGTGTGACGGTGTACAATAAATTCTGTGCAATAGTGTTTCTGGCACTGCTCGACACTATTTCTGGCTTCACCCTCCTGTCACTGAAATAAGATAAGCAGGATGTTAAGTGAAGAGATACAAGCAATCTCTACCTTTACTGCAAGCCTTTATTTTGATACCATATTTAAAATGCAGTGACGCCCTTCTCCGTACAAAATATAAGGGCCATGTTTATAAAAGAGTATCCAGCAAAGTTACGCTCACACCTGAAAGACCACAGAAGTAGGTTACATCCTGCATATATTTACCATAATCACTCCCTCTTTTTCCATCAATCTGTAACTTCTAAAAAACTTTTAATGTGTTTTTCTCCAAAGCTGTGGTTTGCTTTTGTTTTTTTAAAATCTTTATATATATATATATACCTGCCAGCCATTAGCTTTCAACACTTTTCTGAACAACCATGTGGGTAATAAAAGCTTGAATTGACATTTAAACTATAATGGTTGTCAGCCATCCCTGTAGTGCCCCTCCCTTTCGCTGGGCTCCGGCTTGGCAGTGGGTCTTCTTGCGGCGGTCCATGACACGGAGAGTTATATATGCCAGGGTATTACAGAGCCCTTCTTAATCCGGTTTGTCACACTGCTCCCTCTGGAGTGGGGTAATTTCATGGTGCTGAACTGGTATTGATAGAGCCTTGGTAAATGAGGCACGCAGCAATCGTTAACTTTAATAACCATAAAGATGTGAGCATTGGAGTCATACAGGCCCATGAGAGGAAACCCATACAGGTGATTAAGAATCGACCAGGGCCGTGGCCAGCATGCACCTCTTATTCGTACTAATGGAATTACCTGTTAAAGATGTCAAGACTATTACCACCAATGGTGCAATTGCTGCACTATGCTTTTCCTATTCACTAAACTGGAGCTTATTTCCATGTCTTCATGCAAAGAGAGGAATGCCAGTTATAGGTGCATAAGATTCTTTTTATATCCTTTTTTTTTCCCCCGCCTGGTTTTCTGCTCATTTATCAAACACCAGCCATAGTAAGTGTCTGCAAGATGAACCTGTGGTAGAGCGGTAGTCTGTATTCTGTGTGAGTGTTGCTAGATTCAGATGTAAGCCATACCAGCAGAGGGGAAAAAACAACATTCATTCATGTGACTCCAGTATAGCTGGGTCAGTGGTTTCTGTCAGTCAGCTTGAGCTCCGGAGCGTCTTTTCTCCCCTCTCTTTCCTCCTCCCCGCCTCAGGTTTGTGGTAGCTCCAGGCGCTACTATAGCTGCTGTGTCCACTTGTTTGTCTACTCCCATTATTGTGGGTGATGCTGCCTCAGGAGAAAAGTGAAATCCAGGCCGCAGATGGGTCAGTGAAAAACCAGCCTGAAGCCTTCACACTGGCTGAGGTCAGAGAAACCATACGGATCACTGCAACGGGGTGCTGATGGGCACTTGATAAATGGCGAATCGGCTCCAGCTCCTGATGCACCGCTGACACATGGGTCAGTAGGTTTTCAGACTGGATAAACAATGGTTAACAATGCCTGAGATTAATTTGTTATTCTTAGAAGTACTGTGTGCCACAAGAGGTCTCAAAGCTGGCATTCCTCCCACCGCTTTAAATGTGTTTAGTGGTGAATGGTGCAAGCTGATCTGGTAGTCTTCCTCCTTGAGGCTACCTTTTATTATTCATTGGCAAGAGTCTTTGGCTCTCTGGGAAAGAGCCTCAGACTGAGAATAAGTAGCTGCGACTCGAGCATGAATGTGGTCGGAGAACATGATACCAACACTGGGTGTTCCGATGCAACTAAACTGCATTCTCGTTTATGTTTTGACAGAGATGTGTATTACCCTCGAAAGGTGACGTAGTAGGTAAGACCTCCAGTTTGAAGGAGCCACAAAGTCAACGTTAGGAAGATAGCGGCAGAACAGGGCTTTCGTTGTGTGTGAGACCAATAGTTTTACAACTGAGTTTCATTTTCACTCACTGTTTGGTCAAATTTAGACACCAAAAACTACATGGTTAGGCTTGAAACTTTTTAATAACTAATAGACTTGGTTAGGTTTCGGCACCAAAATTACTTGGTTAGGAAAATAGCACAGTTTGGGTTAAAATACGAGCCTGTTTTATTTGTTCGAAGCTTCATTTTTATGGTTACCGCCTCGATGGTCAGCTGAAAATGAGGGACAATAAAACAATATATAATATAATCAACAAGGTATGCCGATTTGAAATGCATTTGTGATGTGTTACTACAAACATAACCCAGCAAACATAACTGAGAATGCTGCTTAGGTGTATAGAAATATCATTTTTGGGAGTCAGGGCTGCTAGATAGTGAATGAGTTGCTCAGTGGCACATATGGCAGTTTTGTGTAATTCCTGCTTAAGGTACCCACATGTTTTGCATATTTCTGCCCATAGAGCAGGCGTATCCCCATCCTTCTCAGCTGAGCATGTAAGGATGATGAGGTGGGCATGACGTAGATTCCTCCGATTTACCACTCATATGAATAGGTTTAAATTAGGTAATCATACAGCTCTTCTAGACTTTTTAAGTGTTCCGGTACCTCGGGGATCAAATGCTGATGATTAAAGGAGTCATTTTGTGGAGTAACGCTCAGGAAAATGTGTTTACCATTTTAAGGAAACTACTTTTCAAATGATCGCGTGTGTGGAAAAATGCTTTTTATGCCATTGTGCATCACATAATGAATGTAGAAGTTGAAGTAACACAAGTAACAATCGAATCACTGCAAAGCCCAGTGCTGCTCAGAACTTCACTGTTTCCAAGAATCACTCCAAACAGAGGGTAGGACACATTTTCATGGTTTAATCAACACCTCAAGTACACACAGTCAATGCCGATGTAAAACCTCTGTTCAGTGACATGCATACAACGAACACACAGAAATACAAAGCATGCATGCAGGATGATTCTATTCTTTTATTTTATATCATTGCTGCGTCACATATCTCCTCCACACTCCATGAGGTGTAATTCAGACAGCATTTGCGTCATAGAAGTGATATAGTTCATCGTGAAATATACCAGTGAGGTCTGATTCGACTCCTCCCAGGGATTTCTTCACACACACACACGATTCACTTTAACTGTTACTGTTAGAGAAGCAGAGGCAGCAAATGAGGGTTGTGTAATTTCTGATAAAATATGTAAACCTTATCAGCTGCCAAAAAGGAAGGACATGAAAAGTTGTTCCCTGGCACTGCCTCTAAGGCATCCATTTGGAATCCACTTGACGGCGCTTTGTAGCGTGTTTAAACATTATCCTAAGTTACCAGGGGGAGTGTTCATTAAGTTCCAACTTGATGTTTAAGTAATGAAAAGCTAAATTCTGATGAGCATCATTAAACATATATGCAGCGGGACAGCTGGCCCACAGTCACTTTGATGCCTTTTCCTCTTGAAACAAATCATTAATATCCTCTTCTTTTTTTTCTCCCCTTTCCTCCAATCTGAAAAACATAAAACTAATCGAGAGAAACAGTACAGGCCTTTTTAAATTTTAAACATATCTGACAACTTTTAAAATAATGAAATGCATCTGATTGAAAACTGTGTATCAGAAGTAATGAAAAAAAAAGGGTTGTTTTCCATTATGCATGATTTTACAGAAAGAGAAGTTGACAGAGAGAAATCAGCTCAATAAACAATCTGCTGCTTAATAAAACTTTGTGAGGGTTTGAACTGACTTCTCTGGCGCACAGTACAAAGTAACTTTGTTCACTTGTTTAAAAAAAAAAAGAGGAAGGCATTTGACAACTGTGAGAGTCTCAGTTTGTCTTCCAAATGTGCATCATTTTCAGCAGTAATTTGAAATGCAGCTCTCACTCCGAGTGTGAAATTTACATTTCTTGGCTCTACACATGTCTACATTTATTTAGTGACAATGGGGACCATAATTCCTGCTGCCACCTGCGATTTAAATTGACAATTAGAAGTTGTAGACAGTGGATACCTGTCAGTTACACAGAAGCACTGGGGAACAACAATGAGCCCACAGAGGAAGCGGCATTGTTAGGAAAGATGGACTGTGGTTGATGCAGCACCTGTCTGCTTGGCAAAACAAAACAGGCCCTTCAGCGGGCGGAAAAGGCAAGTGTGCACTGATTAACTTGTTATGACGAGTCCTTGAGAGGCTTAAGTTTTCCCGACTGTGTCCCTTCCCTCGGCCATATGTCATTACTTAATAACTGTAACAGTGAGAGTGTTCGAGAGAGGGAGATAAAGGGAGCTGGAGAGAGAGAGAGAGAGAGGGGAGGTGACAGAAATGCTTGCTGATGGTGAGCCAGTGATTACTGCTCTTGGCCACTCTGCATAGATTATAGTTGTTGACGCTCAAGCTGAGCCAAGGTGTAGCGGAAAGAGTTTGTTTTTTCCTGGTGTGGTGACATTGTCACAAGCACCTGCATTTTTCTCCGTCAAAAAAAATTCCAATGCGCTGAGATCAAAAGGCAATCAGTTTCCAGCATTCTTCGTCACTCAGAGGATGAAAAGAAACTGTCACTTTGATTCCTGTGAGCCTGAAGTCTTTTGGGGATGTAGAATAAACTGTCATGCTGCTGTGACCTTGAGTATATACACAGCAATAATATAGTCATGGATTGCGTCTTGTAGTTCCAGATGGTGGAGGAAGATCTGATTTGTCAATGAGATGCATTATTATATATGTGAGTAAAAAGCCAGTTATGTGTGGAAATTTGCATTTTTGCTTCATTTAAAGTGTTTCTAGCTTTACCTGTGCGAACAAATCTGAGCTGTGTCATCTGAACTCTCCAATATGAGGCTTGTTATCTTGCGCTCCCATTCCTTTCCCCCCTATCTATCTCCACATTTTACAACCTTCCCTCATTAACAGCTCCTAATTGGCCATTGGGCTAAGCTGAAAACAATGAAGCATCGATTTCCTTAAACATAATCACCTCATCCAGTCTTTTAATGGCTGCTGTCACTGTAGGCCGCAGAGAGAAAAATGACCAGTCAATGGTCCCATCGATGCCCTTCACCTTCCCTCACCAAAGGCTAGAGTGCACAGCCACCCACTCCATCTTAGCGGGTTGGTTTAACCCCTTTAGCTGCCTGACAGGCTCCAAGCACTACATCCATCAAGACCGCAGCCATGTCTCAAGTTGTTGTGATCCCACATCGCACCAGACTGCACACAGTTGCCACTGTGCACTTGGGCGGAAAACATCTATTTATGAAATACCACAAGATGTTATTGTATGCATAAATAAGCACACCAACAAATTTATATGCAGATAATGGATGGTCATTTACCTCACCCTGAGCTCCCAGCTACCTGGATGAGATTATGTCTAGTCCAAGTGGCCATTTATCGTCTAAGTGGCTCTAGCAACTGGCCCAGTAGAGTCATCATGAAGCCATTTACACTGCTCTCTCCTCCGCATACCAGATGGTTTATAGTGATCGCACCTAATGTCCAACTGGCTGATGGCTGGACCTCATCCGATTGATGACACCGACATGTGCTTAGACATATTCCTCAAGTCTGATGGTAATAATCACAATAAGTGTTATAATGATTATAAAAACTTAATATGCTATGTCCAACTTAGTTGAATTCACTCAGAGGTCTAAAACATGCCACCAACAGTGTAGCTGTTTTTCACTGAAGCATCAGCTTTAACAAGCTTTACCCTGACAAATTGTTCATTCTTTATCGTACATGATGATAATTTTGCCAATCATAGCACATTTGTGTACAGAGAAAGTGCAGTAACAATGTTGAATGTGCCTTTCTTTCTATTTCTTAAAGTGAAAGTGCATCAACCGGCACACTAAAAACATACATGGCATACTATGTGTTCTGGAGTCAATGTTTGTGTAATTGTAATTTTATAATAATTTTGCATTTAGGTCAGACAACTATTCCTAAATCATTCTGACCTCATGATAAATTACTTATAAATGTGATTCTTCCCAACACCTGGACTTGTCTGTAACTACCCGAATGATACGATATAAAATCTGGTCGTGGAATTTTTCTTAGTGATCACTCAAAGTCAAGTCTACAGAAATAAAGCTGACTTAGATAAATAAAAGTCTTCAGTGATTTCAGACAACTTTTACAACAAGATTTAGTTTGGAGCACTACATTATTTCAGACATTGAGGCTGCCCATAAATCAAGTATCCAGCCTCAGTTGTTTCATCTTTGCCCAAAATTATTGGCTCATTGGTTCATCTTTTCAGGGAACTATAAGTCTATTTGTGTCCTAAAATGTCTCTGCAGCCTCCTTATGAGACTGAAGCTTTGATACTGCTGACTTGCTAAGCTGCACTGTTTCTCTGTGTTCACAGCAATCCTTGACTCTGTACTCTGTTCGGGGGATTGTTTATCCCTCCTTGTTGCTGCCCAGAATTTTTGAGAACTCCCTCAAAGAACAGTGTCTTGTCGACTAAAATAAACTTCATAACCTGTAGTGATAACTGGACTTATTTGCCATGATTTGATGAATCGGGACAACACCGAATTTTAATACGTACATTTGCATGTCTAACTTTAGTAAGAACTAAATCCAAAAGTCACATATCCGGACAAGTCACATTCTATTCAGACTAAAGATATGAATATGAGAGGGACTGATTTTTGTTGTCCCTTGTCAGATGTTTACTGGTAAGAGCTTTGGAGTGCTAACCTCCTTGCTGAGGGGATTCAGTATTCAGTATTCTGTGACGCAACACAGAGCTCTCACTTATTTAGTGATCTGTTTTGACTTGAAAGTAAGTCTGCAGGTCAGGAAGCTGTCAGTAAAATATTCAACAAGCCAACACATCGTGGGGTTTCGGGTTTTAGCACACTCAAGGGATTTTTCTCCTCACTTTTATAGTCTGCCTCCTCCTGCCCACAAATATCTAACAACAAGGGCCGAGAGAGTGACATTAATACTGCACGACAGCATGGTCCAGCAGGACTGCAAATGTTTGCCTTTTAATCCAGAACTCGTCGGCCTTTGGTCTGGCCAAGGCAGACATTGATGGGAATGGGAGAAGAAAACTGTTGCCAAACTTGTCTCGGCTGCTGGGAGCTCAGTTCCGTAATTCATGACCCAAGCCATTTCAAACATTTGCACAACCAACTCAGCCAGAGAAACACACACAGGTTGTTGTCATGCCACTGGAAGCAAATGCATCTCCTCACCGGAGCAGGATGTGCTCTTTAAAACGTGGTACAGCAAAGTAAAATAATGCACAGACAAGATGAAATGTGGCATTTGGTTGTCTCCCCCTCTTTTTGCACTCTATCCATTGTGTATATTGGAGGGGATAAGTTGAACTCTCCTTTCCTCTCCTCTCCCCTGTCCTGGGATGAGCTCCAGTTTAATTGTTGGATGCTGGTGTCTGTTGCGGTGGCTGTCAAGGGAAGATAAAGAGTTTTTCCTGGGGCGTAAGAAAAGGGGAGAGCAGTGATGGAGGGCCTCTCTCCTCCAGCTCCGCTGGCTGCATTAGCCCCACGCTTTATAATTGTGTGAAGGGGGCACTTCCAGTGGCTCCCTCATTACTCACTGGCATGGCCAGTCCCTGGCAGCCAGACACACCTTGTCCTCTAGCTCTCTCTCTGCCTGTCTCACTCATTTCAGGATGTCCCTCAGCTCCATCACCCCCTCACCCTCCCCTGGGCAATCCTCCCTATTGTTATTTTGACCCATTGCCGCCATCGGCTTCTCTTTTCACAGAATTTTTTTGACATCCTCCTTTGTCACACAGGGACCTATTGTACAGCTTTTGCTCTGACTGATGTCACCTATGCTTTGGAGTTAATGCTTTAGTGTAGTATAGCCAAACACTGTATTGGCTGAGTCCAGTGTGTCAGCTATCAAAGCCGTCATGACTGCCAGGTCTTCACTGGGGGAGTCGAGACAAAAGAATCATCCCTTTTTAATCATACTGACAACATATAATGAAGATTCAAGGATGCAAAAACAGCCACATTAATACATTGTGTGTGATGTTCTCCATGATAGCCATCATGGGCTGATTGGTATGGAGCGAGGACAGTCAGCACTGAGTGTGAAGCAATTAGATGCTATAATTGAGATGCCTTGAGGGCCAATTTGTTACACATACTTACAGTCTAAGTGCCCAGTGATTCTACTGAAGCTTGCTTCACATGACATGATGTGCGGCAGTCGGAGCTCCCCAAAGCTCATCTTTCATTTACATTAATGTTGCTCGTTTCAAATTTTTCGCAAAAACACATGCAGCAGGTTCCCAGGGTTGCTTCATTTAATTTTCTATGACACGTTTCCTTTAGTCTTTTACATTTACTGACCTGTATCTGTTTCTCTTTTTGCAGAGGGTGGGACGTGTGAGGTGATAGCCGCCCACCGATGCTGTAACAAGAATCGTATTGAGGAGCGCTCTCAGACAGTCAAGTGCTCCTGTTTACCAGGGAAAGTGGCCGGGACGACACGCAACAAACCTTCCTGTGTGGATGGTGAGAACATTAAATGTGTTTTAACGCAGTGCTGACTGTTTAGTACTGAGTTCTTCGAGGAGAGAAACAGTGCTTGTCAAGTATCCCTTATGTACAGATTACACTCAATGACAACCCTTCGCACAAAGTAATGTGTTCTACATTTAGACAGTAGCATGGAGGTTATAGCTGCTTTGTGCAGATAGTGTTGAGAGAGAATTTTGAATGAAAGACACTGGCATATGACATACAAAATGATATAAGCTATTTTCAATGCAGGGTTTTTTGCAAAATCATCGAATGTTGATTTTTTTTTTCTCCAACAAACAAACAAGTTTGCTTCTACCAATATTTAGTAATTTCACACAGTTTGTTTAGCATCTATATCTTTCTTTTTTCTTTTCTTTTCTTTTAAAATAGTGTTGTGAAGTCAAATTAGGATATCCCAACATTTTGTCAACATAACTGCATTGAAAGATTGAAATAAAAACTGACAAACATCTTTGCAGGAACTCTTTGACTGTAAAATGAAAATAAAGAAAACAGCTGAGAGGCCTCTTAACATCAATGCACTCAAATACTTTTACAATATTTATTTCCAGTTTCTGCTCACATCACATCAGAGGGAAATATTGTACTTTATACTCCATTACGAAAATGTGTGAGCCACTTGTTACTAGTTTTATTTAAGACATGCAATAAGGATGTAAAAACATGCGTTGCTATAGATTAAACCACTTCAGCGTGTACACGTTATGCACTTACACATCTGAAAGAAAGGATTATTTCAAAGTTCTTCACAGGCTTTAATAAACACATCAGATCAAGTCTCACAGAATATTCAAATCTAACTGTTTCCCATCATCTCTGTGATGTTTCTTACAACAAAAATACATTCAACCGTTGAGAACCCAGTAGAGCTTTGCTGCTGGGCATCATGGGAGATAGAGGATGATCCATTTGGGCTGCTGAACACCTGAACAGGGAGCACGTTGCAGTTCACATCGCCCAAGGCATCTCAGGCTGATGGAAATGAATAACTAATAAACACAAGTCAGGGAAGCTCCAGGCTAGTGCACCTGAATTACCTCAGCTGAGAAAAACAATCAGGCAGAGGGGGGGAAAAAAGGAAGAGGAGAAAAAAAAAAGCTGACAGGAAGTCACAAGTCTACTGAGACAGAACTGCGACGCTCCTTCACTCCACAGAGCTCATTTATTGCTCCTCAGTCTCGATCTTTTCACCTCCACCTTGAGCCGAGATCAAGATCATCTCTGACTGCCCGCAGAAATGACACCAAAGCATCTTCATTATGAGCTATGTTACATGAGGGGGCAGACAGGCCTGTTCACTGGGCTTCACAAGGTTGGTTAGCCACAGCTGACACTCAAGAAGATCCTAGAATATGAATTACAACCACTCCTCTGCAGCACCGAACAGAGGAGATAGACTTTGGACTCCTTTCACACAGGTTGTCCCTTTTTCATGTACACGGCTTAGACAGACTCTGTAAAATACCTGAAAACCTGAACATCCGACTGAGACATTTTCTTGAAATTACACCACAGACCTTCAGATGAAAAGTGTTAGCTGAAAGATAAAAGGTGAATATAGCTGGATGTGTTTTATTTTTTATTTTTTTTAGTTTTTGTTACAATGGATTGGAGAAATCTGAAGAAGCTGTCAGAAAAAGTCGGACAAAGATATATGAATCAAAAAAATGTACAGACCGAGGCCTGGAGGTGGAGAAGTAGGGGCTGGTGTAAACACTTCATGCCTCCATGCTTCAAGCTCCCGCAGTGAGAGAATCCATGTTGTTAGCGTATTGATTAACAAGCACTCATAGAAGGGGTGGTAATAAAAATGGAAATGACAAGTCACTGAGCACCAATAAGCTACAGTATTGAGCATCACTGCCCCTTTTGAGCTATGGTGACCTGACCTCCGAATAATTTTACTTCTCTGAGTCGAGCCCTTTACCTCCTTACTTGGATAATTTTCACCTGCTTGAAAGTGAATCGGGCCGTTTGTTATTTATTTAACACCCACCACGGGATAAAGGCTGAAGGGCATACGAAATAATTACATGATTATTCATAAGAGCTCATTTGTAGTCAGAAGTGTCAGGTGTACAAACGCACACCATTTAATTAAGGGATCTTTTCTGTAAGTGTGAGAATAAGTGGACATGGGAGGAAAAAAGGGCCACTTCGTTCAAGGGTTTTTTTTTTTTGGTTGTCTAGAAAAAGCTACATCTGAAAGTTACGTGTTTGTCAACTGAGCCCCACGGGCTGCCATTGCAGTATGTGAGGGATTATAGACTTGTAGAGTCAGTGGTCTGTACCCTCAGCAGTGCACCAGCTTGGCCCAGATGGAGCTTTCTCCCCAGGTCCCTGCGTTATTAATGTTCCGTCCAGATGAGGAACGATGCCGCAGCCCAGCTCATCTCGCCACCCCCTGGGGGACACCTGATGCCATACACAGGTTATGTACCCACAAAGGGGGAAAAAAAAAAATGCACTGTCTGACACATCGGTCCAAAATGTCCCATAGGTGTTTCACTGGGTTGAGATCTGGTAGCCTGTAAATGATTCCCATCAGGATAGAAAAGTCTTATCCCAGGACAAAGGTGATCCCACAAAACAACTTTGTATTGATTTGCAGTGACCTCCTCCTCTAAGGTTCCCCTTGTGTCACCACAACAGCTCTGACCCATCTAGGCCTGGACTCCACAAGAGCACTGAAGGTGTCTTGTGATGTCAGGCACCAAGATGTGAACTGCAGATCCCACATGTTGCAAGGCGTGGCTTCTATGGATCGGACTTGTTCTTCAAGCACTTCTAACAGATGCTTGATTGCATGTAAATCTGTGGAGGTTGAACTCTTTTTCATGCTCCTCAAAACATCCTTGAACAATGTTTGCAGTGTGGCAGGGAGCTTGGTCTGCAACAATATTTAGGTTGTCAAAGTAACATCGATATAAATTCTAGGGTGTCCCTGCATAACATTCCCTAGAGCATCACACTGGCTTGCCTTCTCCCCAAAGTGTATCCTCATCTCTCACCCGGGTAAACAACAAACACACCTGGTTGTCCACATAATGTGAAAAAAAAATAAGATTCATCAAACCAGGCCACCTTCTCCCTTTGCTGTATGGTCCAGTTCTACACACGTGACCATTGTCAATGCTTTTGGCTGTGAAAGCTATGATATCCTGTGTGTTCTGACATCTTTCTATCATTGCCAACAGTAAGCGTTTCTAGTAATTTGCCCTTCAGTCGTACTCCTCTGTGGGATTAGATCACACAGGCCAACCTTCATTCCACATGTGCATCAATAAGCCTTGGGTGCTCATGACCCATTTGCTGTTGTCCTTCTTTGAACCACTTTTAGTAGCTTCAAACCATTTCCACTTCCAGGAACACACAACAAGACCTGTTGTTTCGGAGATGCCTTGAGCCAGCCGTCTAGTCGTCACAATGTGGTCCTTGTCAAAGTCGCTCACATCCTCACGCTGCCCATTTTTCCTGCCACAACAACAACTTCAAGAACTGACTCTTCACTCATTGCCAAAGATATCCCAGCCCTCGACGGGGGCCCCTTTTTTCTTTCTTTTTTTTTTTTTTTTCCTTTTACAAGATAATCAATGCTATTCGCTGCATCTGTCAGTGGTTTTAATGTTTTGGCAGACTGGGTATATACACAATAGCTGGTGTTCTGATTTAACGAATCAAAGTAGATCTTTGGAGGTCATTTGGTTTGGACACACATACAGAGCCTGGAGGAATGAGCGCTCCTTTATCTTTCGCCAAATTTGCAGACACAGGCAATCTCCCTGATATGCTGTATTGTTGGTCATTAGCATCAAACTCCAACATCAAAGCGCACAGTGAAGATCAGTCCCATTGTCAAGTGTTTACTGACTTGTGAACAGGGACCACGAGACCATGAGTTTTTTTTTTTTTTCCTAGTTGCTACTGGTAACAGTTTCTACTGTTATTAATATATGGGGAAGTGACGACAGCTTGCGTTGTGAGGCATCGTTCTCAGTGGGGGTCTGCTGTCAGATTATCCTCATAGTGGGAATTGATTATTAGCTTTGACAAGGAGAATTATGTCCCAGTTATGTCAGGGCCAACGAGGCTCCAAGTGAAGAACATCCCTTTTAACAAGTCAAACGCTCAAATCTCTCTAGCCTCGGCGGACCAATCACGTACACTCAGATTAGGCGCTCATCACTGCACCACTGCCTTTATCCCAGTGTATGAGACATGTAAGCCCTCGGCCACAGTATGGACACACACACACGTACATATGCACTCATTTACTCAACACGTGCATGCCGATGCCCTAATACGCACACATGCTAAAACTTTGTGTTGTCATGTAGCTGCTGTAGCAGTAAACTCTTTCAACAAGAGACACGCAGATGCCCGCTTACTGCTGATCAGTGATGGGGAATGAACCCTTCTGTTTGGCTGCAGGCGCGTATAGCAGAGCATGACAGGTTGTCATGGTACATTTGAGATACATCCAGAGGGGGAGACGCTACGTATCTGAGGAGCGCTGCGAGGAGCGCTGCAGTTCTTTCACATACATTACTGGTCAGAAGTTATGAATGGAGTCAGAATGTCTTGAACACGCACAGTTTGGTATGGGTTTTAAGGCAATATTTTCTTTTTCAAGCAGTGCCGTCATCGTTATCAGCTCGAAGGCAGATTTTCCAACAGCTTTTCATTTGATGTGATTTGTGAATGAGAACATATCTAATCAGTAAGAGTTTATTCACTGCTGTACTCACCAACTGATTACACCCAAGAACAGTCAAGTGAACATCACATTCTTCTTTTTTTGCAAAATCCCCCACAGTTCAGTTCCACAGTCTGCCTGCTACTGTGTGTGGTTAGCAAGACGCAAAACCTGCTGCAGATCCTGCCTGAGGAGATGGACAGAAGGTGCAAATTATACTGTACAACAAAAAAACAATAACTCCTTTCTCTAACTGATGAACACACACACACACACAGGCAGACATAAGGCGAGACAAACAAACACTGAAATCCTCCTGGGTCAAAAAAAAAACAACAAAAAAATTACTGTGGCTTTGGAGAAGCTGAAGATGATGACTGTGAAGTAGGTTTGTCACATCCCACTGAGCTCTCACAGCATTGATGATGTGGTTAGAGTGTAACCTTTAACCAGGACAAGATCTGACCCTCAGCTGCAGTTAAAAGGTTTCCTTAGTTTTGTTTCAGTTTAACTCCCTCTCTCTCCAGTGTTCAGCAACATCAAATCTCCTGTTTTGGCCCTCACTATGGGAGTAACAAGTCAGCAGTTAGCCGAGAGAGAAATAAAGAAACGTACGGCAGATCCATGTTGGGTGTGTGGGAGCAACAGACGCTTTTGTACCCACATAAAGAAAAGGCAATAACCACAGAACAAAAAGTCATTGTTCGTCCATTAGCAGGCATACACACAAGCCCGCAAGCCCAAAGTTACATTTATAATGAACACACTGACACACACAAAAAAGAAATCGTAAAATGACATGTACCATTTAGACAGTGTAGTTTGTAATGTAATAGTATTAACAGTAAATCCCTCTATACCAGTATTTTTGCACTATCCCCGATACATTTTGTTCACGTTTATGTGTAGAACCGTGGATTCCATTCAGACCTGAATGGATCTGAGGTTATACATAGCAACTCTGTTGTGCCATATCTGAGAATTAATTTGAATTCAAAAACCATGGCGAAAATAATCAAATGAAAACACGGGAACTCTGTCGCACGCCTGCAGGTGCCAGGGTGTCCATTAGAAATTCAGAAATTCCAGAAAAAAGCTGTGTGATTAGAAAGCCAAACAATATTTCCTGAATAGCTAATCAAACCCCGACTCTCTCTTTTTGGAAAAGGGGCAAAGATTAATGCAGAATAATGACTCTCTGAAGCTGACCTCAGGTTCAGGGGTCCAATCTCAATCCTCCTGTAATTATACACTTGCTTCATTTGCTCCACGCTCCTGTGACCCTTCCAATACTTTACCGCTGTCGCACAATGCTCGCACCCGCACCGTCGTCTCATTAAGTTGGAAACGGTTTTCTTTTTAAATCAGCCACTTCACTGTAAGTCTTCCACTAAAGTGAGAGGGAGATCACTTGATAGACGGTTTGCTTACTTGCATGATTACACGAATGGATGGCTGCTTGGCATTTGTTTTTTCAATAACGCGGAAATTATTGCACTTGCAGAGCATCGATGTAAAATGATCAGTTAAAGGAAAAGAAACAGAACCCCAGAAAATCCTGAAATGTGTCAGTATAAGAAAGGAGATGAAGCTCGTTGTTTATTGTTATGTTGTGTATGGCATTGATCCTGTTCCCTGCACTGTAAATTTAACCCAACAAACTGGTGTGAGAATGTAAAGCCTGATTGCTTTCTGCTCTGGATCTTGACTGAAGGTGATTTAAGTGACTCATCAGCGGACACAACAGCTGACATCATTGGAAAGCTATCGTTTTACTGTGATTAATTTAAAGTCCGCCGAGCGCTGCGCGGCCTCTCCGAGTTAAAAAACATTAACTATTCATTGAGCCCGGAGAAACGTATTCACATTTTGACACAGACAGAAATCAATTCTCTTCCTCATTCATCAAGGTGTTCAAACATTCTGCTACCTGGCAGGGACGTGTCAGCGAGTTCAATCCATCACAGAACCCGCTCACCACTGATCTGACAGATGCACTTGTAAAAAGGTCCATCGCTTCATGTTTTTCAATCAATTCAAGTCCCACTCTCGGTTGTTTGTCCATCAAAGCTAAAGACTGCAGCCTGCTACATGCATGGCTAACATTCTGAATCAAACATCTTTCCAGTCCTTGTTTGCTGATTATTCCAAGCCCATCTGTCATATTTGACAGTGTGCAGCAACCATTTTATGGTTACATGTGAGGCTTTTGTTAATTGGTGCTGGTGCTTTAAATCTCACTGAAGGCCTTCATCTTGCAAACAGATGGATCAGAGAAAATTAATAGTTGGCGCAATGGGGGATTTAGGACAGTGGTCCAGTGTGAGCCTCCCCTCCCCCTTCACTCCCCAGTAGACACAGAGGAGGAGTAAAGTTTGCTGATGTTGGAACAAAGGTTATACCCTCTATGCTGACGATTGCACGGGGAGTAGTTAAGTAAAATGACTGTTGGAGGTCAGTGGTCACCAGAGAGTGATGCATGGATCCCGGCCCAGAGATGGCTCTTCTCCAGTGGTCAAGGTCAAAGCTAGATGTCCTGGCCTGGGTACAGCCACGGACATGAAGTGTCTGTGTTCCCATTACACACGACTCTGTCTGGCTTTTCTCCTTGTGGCCACCAAAAAGGACACGTCATTCAAGGTATATTGTCAGGTTTTCTTCATAGGATCTGATGTGTAGAATGAAAAGAGACATTTAAGGCATACATCAAATTTAAGCATGAATATTTAATGAGATAGTAATAAGATGTATTTCATACTCACTGCTCATTAAAGTTTTACTCTTAGTACAAGATGTGTAGCTGTCAAGATATTAATTAGAGTTGTGATGAAGTGCCTTTTAAAGAGATAGTGGATTTTCCACATCAGCTGGTCTGTGCTGTGATATAACTACAAAAACAGATTCTTTTTTTTTACGCAACCCTGCAGCTATGCTCTAGTATACAATTTCTGAATGCTGACATTTCTGGCTAACACATTGCAGTTTGTCTGGTAACCCATGTGTTATCTTGTCTGAATTATACACAGATAATAAGAAGCTAACACCCTCTTTGACTGGATCTTTCAAGCAAAGGAGTTTTGAAGGCTACTTAAGTACAACCTTAGGAATCCAGCATTCAAAACTATTATAAAACATCACAAATTTTATATAAAAGTTAGATGTAGCAAACATGACATCACCCACTGGTTTGTGGACTATCTTTGAGAGGCCACGAGTTTGGTATTTGGCCATTAGATCTTTTGAAATGTAATGAGTGGGGGGCGGATCTGACACGATGTAGAGTAATACTGCAGTGAGCTGTCACAAGGCCAAAGGATAGCCTGCTTTACCATCTATTTTACTTGAAACAAGACCATAATTTAGAAAACAAACAGCATGCTGTATTAAAATAGTCTTGAAACAAATGGTTGAGACCATAAACTCACTGGGAAAATGTTTCTAAAATATAATAGTTTAAGGGAGAAGTTGGGTTATTTATCATCTTATTACTTCTCTACAATCTGACTTCATTGGGCAACCCTGCTGGAAGCCAACATGCTACTTCATTGGCTTCACCTTTAAGATCCATAGACTACATCCACCTTTTGCATACACTTAAATAACTTACAAATAGTTTCTAAGTGTGTTAACAAACCATTCAGAAGGTATTACCAAACAGGAAAAACAAACATTTGGCATTAGTGATGACTGATGTACGTACGGTGTCCTACCTGCACTCCATCACAACCACTTCCCAGCCAACCAGTGCAGGTAAAATGTGAATCCTCACACAGAAGCACACACACCACAGTTAGAGAACCTGGCGGACTTCTAAGGAACAGCTCTGAAGGCCACAAGGAGATCAAACAGAAAGCTTGCTTCATGAGCACCTCCATGTTATTGAATGGAATGAATGACACCGCTACGAGTCCCCTTGGCAGGCGACTTCACAATACTGCTAAAACGTACAAACAAACCCTTAGGGAACTGCATTACATAGCAACTTGAAAGCTACTGCCATAGCATTGACAATACAAAGTATAGGATTTTTTTTCCCCCCTAAAATGGTGACACATACTGTGAATTTCTATTGAGGAATAAACTTAACAGGTGGTACTGTGTGAGTATTTGTTGGCAGTTGATGTGTATTGATCATTTATAAATTTAACAGATGAATCCTCATTTCAGATTTAGAGGCTGCAAAAACACTCAATACACGGAAAAAACAGGAGTGCGAGCTGCATTAGTTCATCATTTTATTGTGTTAAACATCATTCATTAGCTTTGTAAATACATGTTTTTGTAAATTTTTATGATATATCATTAAACATATATACATAATCTAAGTATATAAGTAATCTAAGTATGCTAATGCTATCTAATGTCTTGTAAGGGCTCCAATCTTAATGTATGTGCACCGAAGGCTTCAGGTTTCCACATCACACCACATTCAGCAGACAAAAGCCTTTGCACAAACATCCTTCTGCATAGGGAATGTTAAATTGGATGTTTACTATGCAGAATGATGTTCACGAAAGTAAAAGCATGAAAAAGGCATTATTAGTGGAACGGGTCTTTAAGTGCAATAACATAGATCTGATGTCCTCGCTCAGTCTCTACACTCATGGGGCTGGATGTGAATTCTCAATACTTTCTTCTGCAAAATGAATAAGTGAATGAGGGCACTTCTACGCATGTTCTCCACAGGTTTGAAATACATCAGAAAGCTTGAGTGAAAAAAAACTCACCGTAGAAACAGAACGCTTGGGGGAAGCGTTGAAATGCCATACAATGAAACAAACAAACATATACAAACAAACAGAAGGTGGCGAGGGTGTGCGTAGAAATACAAAGCCCCTAGGTGCTTCAGTTTGTTGAAATGAGGTTTTTTTTCCCCTTCTTTTTCTTTTTTTTTTTTTTACCTGATTTAATCCAACAACACACTGTTATTAGTGTTAACCACTGAGCAACCATGCTGCCCTCTTGAGCTACTGCTTTATATAAAAGATATAGACATTAGAGCACTTCTAGCAGCAGCAAAAACGCACTTCAACACATTTTATCTGCCAAAACAAACCGCAGAATGATTTTTATCGGTCAAAACAAACAGAATCCAATAATCAAGATCGAGGACTGGACCAGTGAGGAACCAGCTGGTATTCTAGCTCTTCCCTAATTATAAACGCCGCGAGTAATATTAGTCATCAAAGAAATAAAAAAGTGAAGAATAAATAAATCTCGCCATAACTTCCCAGTCTCAGTTAATACAGCCTTTATTTAGACTTCCCTTGTATAAATGGTGTTTGCTTCGTGTATTTCAGAGCAGAAAGACTGAGGTGAATTCAGCAGAGTAAATATCATTCAGCTTTCATGCAAAGCGTCTCTCGTGCGAGGCAGCATTTTTAATCTTCCGCCTCATTTTTGCTTTCTTTTCTCTCTTTTTCCTCCATTCTTTCTGCTTCCATTTGAGGGAAATGATTTTTGTTTTGCAGGTACTACTTTGCCATTTTTCAATTTCAAGTGATTTCAGCCTTCACATTGTTGGATATAAATCCTCCTTGGTTGGTGGTATAATGGAAAACAACTTCTTGGTTTCCCCCCCTCCCCCGCCCCTCACTTTCTACAGTCAGAGGAAGGAGCTACACAGAATGGCAGCAGCACAACACATCATCATCACTCAGTAGAGCTGATTAAACACATCTCCTCCAGCCTAGTCATAATTTTCCACTTAACGAGGACTTCATGCATAGTTATGCTGTTGCACCTAAAACACAGCTCAGTGTAAACATGATTAAACAAGTGAAATGCATATTTAGGCCACGGATGAGGATGCAGGGAGAGAAAGTAGGATAGAGAGAGCACAGCGGATGATGGACCAACATGTAATTAGGGGATAAGGAAAACAGCCATAGGGGAGGCCAAAGGGCGGGTTCACAGCTGGTTAGTGGATGCTCTCAGTCTGGCATTCGGGCATCCTTGGGGCTCATGGAGAGGAAAGTGAAGGAGGATGTATTGAAACAGCAACTCCACTGAACAGCAGTGAGGTGTAGCGGTGGTCCAGTGTTCCTCTGGCGTATATATATGTGTGTGTGAGTGTTTTTCCACACTGAACCGTAGCCCACTGTGTGCTGTGAGAGACTGCACTTTAACAGTCTTCTTCCATCAGTAAGAGCCGGCATGTTGCCCATGTTCACAATTGACTGGTGGTCGGTCGGTAACCTTGGCAACACATGCTGGAGGGTAAGAATTTATTTTTTTTTCTCCAAATGGTTCAGAAAAAAAGAGTTCGGAAAATGAAATGATGCGAGTTTAACTCGTTGTGTTCACACGGTAATTTGACCTTTGCGTCCTCTTTTATGATAAAGGATAAGAAGCTCTTTGCAGATTTAAACAAGAAATATAAGAGAACATAGCACACGATGAAGAAACTCTGCTGTTGGGGGAAGAGATGACTTTTGATCTGATAGACTGCTTTGAACTTTGCACGTTTGCTGTCAGAAAGCTCAAATGGAGGAGAGGGGAAAACAAAAAGTTTTTCAAACATCATGGTTAATAAATGAATCAGACCTTGACTTTGAAGGAATGTTTTAGATGCGTCCTGTGAAGAGGTTCTTACTCCAAGACATCTCGATTGAAAAAAAAAAAAAAAAGAAATACTAGAAAACTGTATAAAAAAATAAAAAATCACTACAGTGGGGCTTTTTGCTCATTCAGTATAACTACAGTTACAAATAGTTACAATATTAGTTACTTACTAGTAACTATAGTGTTAACTGTAACTGTATGAATATGAACACACAGGGAAGTGCATTTTTCTGATTAGCTGGAACAGGGAGCTTTCAGACGGTTTAACAAGATACCAGTGACATGTTTTAAATGAAGGTCTCAGTGTTAAAATGTAGTCAGCTAAAGAGATTGGAGCTGGAATTATTTGTGTAGCCACCAACAAAAACTGTAAAATCTAAATAAATAAACTGTTATTTTGGATTCAAACATGAAAACAAGGATCTGGAAGAGTCTGAACGATGCACGGACGACTGCATTGTATGGTGTTTGAAGTCGGAAACAGAGATCAAAATCAGATATATGCTAAAAGAACATATGCTGGGGGTTTTTTGTTGTTGTTGTTTGATTCCATTTGGCGCTATTTGGCAAGTGGCCATAGTATAAGCGGAATAATACCCGATGATTAAGAGGTATTCAACATGAGATGGAGAGTGATTTAGCACTGTAAAATACATATGGACTGTGGTAAATTAATTACAAAAACACATATGCAAACAAAGTATATTTATTTAATATCCTTCCGGATGATGCAAAGAGTATTTCTCAAGGGCCGGCTCACACATCATCAAAGGTGTTTTCTGCCATCCTTTAATGTCTCCAGCTTATTTTTAGATTTTTTTTCTTTTTTAAGAACACACATACATGCACATACAGACACGCACCCAGAGACACGAATAATGAGAGAAGGAGGGAGGGAGAGAGAGAGAGAGAGAGAGATATCTTGATGAGAAGATGAGAACATATTTGTTTTTGTCAAATAGCTGGAGGAAGAATTTAGTCGATGTTAATGAGAGGCAATTAGTTTTGATTAAAATTGAGATTGCTCCCCTACATGCAATGTAGCTATATCAAAACAAAATAATGATTAATTTCTATTGGTATAAGACATTATTGTCAACAGCAAAAGTACCCGTGCAGTAACGCTACAGTTGCTCTGAGCCTGAAGAGGAGGAAAAACATTCATTTAGAGACATGGCTGGGTGTTCCTCTGGAGATGCTCATAATATAGTGTGTGGGTGCTTGTCTATGTGCGCTCATATGCAAGTGTGCTGGAATATATGTACACAAAATGTGTTTGTGTGGGAGGTTTCTGCATGTGTGTTTCTGCCTACATTCTAAACCCTACTTATGTTTTTACACCGTATGTCATTATCATTTATTTTTGCATTCACGGTTCATTTAATTAAATCTTTTGACACTGTTTTTTTTGTTTCATTTTTATCTACTGAATTTGATTATTTTCATTCTTCAACTTGGTGCTTACCTTTGTCGTGAACCTGTGCTCGCCTTCCTGCAGCGTCCATTGTAATTGGGAAATGGTGGTGTGAGATGGAACCGTGTCTGGAGGGAGAAGAGTGTAAGACTCTGCCTGACAACTCTGGATGGATGTGCTCCTCCGGGAACAAAATCAAGACCACAAGGGTGAGACTCCGCACACACTGGAGCGCAAATGCATTTACCTGCATGCACACATCTGCAGTCACAATACATAGATGCACTTGTACATATACAATACATGCTTGTTGTGTATGTACTGCTTGCGCACTTTTAAGCCCAAACATGCTCACATTTACACACATGTTCACCACGATGCTGTCAAATTATTTCCACATTCCCTATATTCCAGACAAATGTCATGTGAAATTGTTATTTTTCTTGAAATAAAGACATCACTACAGATAACAAGAAGAATGCTTCAGTTAACTGCTTTAACAATTTGTCAACTGCCTGCTTCTGCTGCCGTTGAACAATGACACAAACATCAAACCTGTATGTGGAAAGGATGTGCACGAGACGCACTGTACAGAGATTAATCAGAAGTCACGTGTGTGCCCTCCGTATAACAAGGTTGAATCTGTTTGGTGGAGGCAAAAGTATCTAAAGTAGTAGTAAAGGATAAAAATAAGACCGGCAGTAAACAAACAGGTGGGCTCTGCCTCAGGCCACACTCCTCTCAGATACAAAGTTAACGGCCACTCTGTTTCTCCACTGCCTTTCGGCTCTGTAAACCGACTCCGAATGCGGCATGCAAAAATAATGAAGGGAGTTAAGTCCTGGAAGCCTGCAGTCCAGCACTGTGTGACAGGTTGATCAGCTGATTTGTATTCACTTAATTGACCCCCCTCCCACCCTTCTAGCGCCTGGTGACAATGACTTTGAATAGAAGCAGACTAATGTGATGGTAGGGAAACAGGGAGCAGTCAGTGAAGGTTAGACCGCATGGGGCTTCCCAAGGTTGTTCTGTAGATTTATATACCAGCAGATAGACATAAAGCTTTCACTAGGGGCCCCTCTCAGCCACCACAGGCTTAAAAAATTTCCCAAAGAAGTTGATGGAATGGGGTCTTGCAAAGCCCGTCAAGGTAAGATGCAGTGTTTGGTTCACTCTAAAGAATGCATCTCCAATTCTCAATTCAGTCCTTTGCACAATTTGAAATAAGTTGAAATGATGATTGTCTTATGCATCTTTAGATATTTTTTTTCTAATTCTCTTGAGATCAAGATTGTAAATTTCTGCACACAGAAGAAGAAAAAAACAAAACAGTAAAATGACTTTGGTCTCATATCGAAACCAAAAAGGGCCAAAAGGTCTGGCCTGAAGCTGCTTTTCTATCCAATACACACGTGTCCTTTTTTCTTGACCCTCTCTTTGCAGAACACCCAGCCATACTCCCCTTTTTAGCTTCCGGAAGCAAAATGCAGAGGATGCGTCAACAGAAATTGAGCTGCATTCTTGCTTCTGTAAAGGTTAGTCTTTTTCTTAAGCTGTTCTTTCTTTTTGTTTTCCCGTCTCTCTCTCACACACATCACTGTATGCGCTTGAGTGTCGGCCAGTAGGAGTGGGACCGACTCATGTTCAATGACTTCCCATTAACCCAAATACTCTGTGCGAAATAATCAAGTGTGTGTTTACATGCTGTGCATGATTAGGCAGGCGTGACACAAATACTGATCGCACCGCCACCCACTGTAAATATTTATCACATCGCACAGGCAGCGCACGCATAAATAATAAGTAAGTTGCTGCATTTTTCACAGAAACGGTGGCACGTGTATCGCTAAGATGTGTAGGGTACCGGTGGGTAAACACATGATAGCTGCGCCTTCACGGGACTACTGTAGAAACACACACACAGAGCCGGGTTCCCCCCTCAGCAGAACCCTGCTGTCTGTGATCAGTGTGTAATGGCAAGATGAGTCCCTCTGCCTTTCATTGCCTCCTTTGTTCTGTGTCCTGTTTTTTGCTATCGGCCACTGTGTGGGTTTGATTACAGTGCCCTACACCAGTCTGCCAATCCCATTAGGCACTAATCTGTGACATGCTACTTGCTCCTGTCTGTGTGTGCTCGTAGTTGTGTATGCACGCACATGTTTGATGTGTTTGATATGTCTGTGTTTGTACGGATACACTCATGTGTGGACAAGTGCGACTGCTGGGCAGACCTCTTGCCTGTTCGTTGTGTGGCTTCTTATCAGAGGCCACTTGATATCCTGATCCCCCCTCTGAGGGTCCTGTTGAAGCAGCTATCAGCACACAGCATAGCCCACAGGCTACATGAAAGGCCTTTTATCCTGCACTCTGCTCTCTTTTTTAATCAACATTCCTCATTCACCTGCCTCTCAGGCCAAATTGCCTCATTTGTATTTGTTCTGTCACAAGCCAGCAAACCCACAACACAGCACTTTAAAAAAAAATAAAATGAGAAGAAAAAAAAAAATCTCAGCCATTTTATTTCACCTGCAGGTTTTTATTTTGCTCCGAAAAGTGTCAGTGAAACGTAATGAGGCAGGCATGCGTACATGATCAGCCGCATACAGACTTCATCAGCATCGTTGACAAAAATTGGCATGAAAAGTACGAAGCCGAGCAAAGCCAGTTCCTGACACCCGTGTTTCTTCTTTTCTTTCTTTATGTCTTTCAGAGGGGGAGCCCTTCATTGCCTGTTCTGTATCAGCAGACAAGGCAGGCCCTTTTGTTTGTGGAAGTCACAGTGAGAGCGAGGCTGGGGAGCACCTTCCAAAATACTCGCCCACCATATATCTGCATTACCCGCTCCACTGGCTAAATAGATCAATCCATTTCTGCTCCCTCCAAACAATTATACACCTTAAGAGAGACAGGCAGAATGAGAGGCTGTAATAAAAACATCTCTTCTCTTACTCATTCCTCTCCCCGTTTGACGATAGTGAAACAAATGTTTATTTGATAACCTCAGTGTTAGTGTATTAGAGTCAATGTTAATATGGTGACAGTATCAAGGCAGGGCTGTGATACGTACCTAATATAAGTCTCATCAGGCATTCCATGAATATTAATGGCTTTTTAGTAATTTCACACTGCAGCATAACCACTTATTCATGTACAGTAGTCGTTTTAACTGTATAAGAATACAGCGACGCCACTACTGAGTGTGTAATTCTTCAAATTAGCGAGCGCAAAGAATTCAATTTAAGTGAATCGGTCCTTTCACACCACTGTCTTTCACACTCTACAGTGTGTTTCCTCTCCAGTTAGTCTGACATGATTTACTTGCTGTTCAGAGAGCCACATGTCCCTTATTAAAAGGAGCAGAGGGCACTTTTTCAAGCAAAATAACACACTGTGACAGGATGTAGCCCATCTGTGAGACAGTCCGAGAGCAAAAGTGACCTGCCAGCAGATCTATCACCATCTAATTTGTCAAATCGGGAGACCGCACTCTGCAGTTGATCAAAATGAACTCCAAACGGCCATGCTCCATACAACTGAGCTTCACCTGGAATGATCTGTCTACATCTGTATTAGCAACACCTCTCCTTCTCCTTCACAACCCTGTATAATGTCATCATGGTGACAAACAGAACATTTTACACAAATGATAGACAGTGTATTACCTGAGATAAATAATAAAGGTCTTTTGATAAAAGTTTGAGACTGTGAGCTGAAAGATGCAGTCCAGACTGCCTAAAGTGCCCGAATTGTCATCCTTATGACATATTTATACAGGTTTAGGAGGAAGGAGTTCATTCCAAGTGCTACTGATTAATTTATACTCGTTTTCTTTTCTTTCTCCATTGTCAATGTCACATTAAATGGATCTTGATGTATTTTGTTGTTTGGAGTCTTCTGTTTTTAGAGGGTGCTCTTTAGTGCTGTTTGAAGAGGTTTCTCAGCAGGCATGATTGATTTGTTCAGCACTAAACAAGAAAGGGGGAAAGGGTACGCTATGTTTGCACTAAATTCTTTTGCTAAGGCAATTGTCCTTGGGTCTTTTTGCTAACTGAAGTCTGAGTAAATTGCAATTTAATGCGGCCAACAAATTAGAATGCAGACAGCTAAGTTTCCAGGCCGGCAGGAAATCCTTGAGCAATCCGCTGCTACCTGCTACACTGTTCATTTGAAGAGGACAAAAAGGGAACAGGAGACGCTTTTTGTCACACTCACTCGCATGTGGGTTGAAATGACAACATTTGCATACAACCCCTCTTCTACCGCTAACAAATCTCTGGTGCACTGCGTCCGAGATAAAGAGTGATCCTCGATGTCCAACCTGTTACTGCTCTTGTTCTGGCAAAAGGTAATTCTGATATGTCGCCAGACAGTACAGATGATACAGATGCAAATGCTGGACAGATGAGCCCAGAGGATTACTGTGTTTAGGGATCACAGAAGAAAAGAGCAAATCTTCCCAGAGAAAGATGCTGTGACAAAACCTAGAAGAAAAAGGTTAACTCTGAGCAGCTATTTAAAGCATGTAGAACAGCAGCTGCAGTGCAGTTTCTTAATCCGCTATGATGTCGTGAGTAATGTGAATACATGACAGCAGTACGCTGTGTCCTTAACATGCCTCTGTCAGACAATTTGTATGGCATCTGCTTTAAATGAATTATATGTGCATTTACACCTTGCATTGACATGTATTCTCACTTGTCCAGATAAATTATCCAAATGCAGATTTTTCACTATACCTGGTGTAAACGGCATAACAGAGGAAAGTTGTTTCAAAATAGTGAATATGTTAAACTTTCAGAATCAGCTGCTGGATTCTGGTCAAGTCCAGTATTTATATAACACAGTTAAAGCAACAACCATTACGCTAAAGAGCTTTCTAGTAGAAAAATAAGATTGACATTTCAAATGAACCCAGCAAGTTTAAATATTGAAGTTAAGACCCTACAGTGCAATTTATGATGTGAATTTACCTGAGTTATTCAAATATTAAGGATTAAAACTTTACAAAACTTTATAACAAATACAACTTTACTCAACTATAATGAATATTAAAGCTAAGATCCTACAGCATTATTAATTTATTACTTAATTAATTCTGAAGAATAATTTGTCTGATTTCAAAGTAGAGTTACAACCCTACAAAAATATACATGAAAATCCAACAACATGTTCACACATTTGCAAAGAAACTAATTGTGTTTGAAATCCTTAAACAGGAGATGCTGAAGATCCTGCTAACGAACAAATAGACAAAGAACACTGAAAACATATTCACTTGATGAAGGGGAAGAAGACAGCTGCAAATGACATTTGACTCTTAGGAGTTCTTTAAATAGGCTTTATTAAAAAAAAAAAAAAAAAAAAAAGAAAAAAAAGCCAACCAACTAAGTAAGTGCAAAGAAATAGGTTTATGACTCCAAAATAGAATAAATGCCTTAATAAAATTATGACTTTTGCAGTGCATCAAATTATTCAGTCAAAACAAACACTGTATGTTCCAGTTTTAGACCCCCTCAATGTCAACACTAAATTAAAGTCTGGTGGGTGAGTACAGGTGCACAGAACTCTACCAGCAGGCAAAATTGTTTAAAAAAAACAATCATTTGGCTCAGTTAGTAGCATGTCCAAAATACCGGCGCTCTGAGACTTTGTGCTTCAGCTTACAGGGTCCCGTGCAGAACCCTCTGCAATCATGCCTGCACACCTGGCTACCACCTGCCAAGCCTGCTGCAAATGTCATGACTGTATTTCTTTGTTGAGCAGGATTATGGGATTTCTAATTGGCCCCACAGTGTGCAAGGAACTTCAGATTTATTCACTGTAAAATCTTAGAGCAGTATAATATCTGGAAAATGTGATGAAACACTTACATGCTTTTGTTGCGTACGCAGTTAAAAGAGGGCGAGGAACTCGACGGCTTTAACTGTTGCAGACATCAGATGCACAGTTTTTTATTGAGCTTCAGGTTGAGCAGGATGCTGAAAAGCAGGACATTCAATAGCAGTCTCAGAGCTGTACAATGCACTATTGAAATGTGTCCAGGTCTGCAACTGAGGCTGAATAAGAGTCCCTGAACCAGAGTCACGGAGAGACAGCTCAGACTCCACAGCGGGGGCCCTGATTCCATTTAGCAAAGCCAAGTCATTTTATCAGGTTGGAGGAAAATCCTCGGCTGTGATTGGCTGGTTTAGTGTGAAGGTCTTAATGAAGGTGGTTGACCAGGCTCGTGGGGAGAAATGCTGAAACAGTCTGAGATAAAATCAGAAATATGCCAGTGTCAATTTATGAACCAGACATACACAGCATGGAAACACACCAGATTTGTATTTTTTTTGTGCAAAGAGCTTTTCTGATATATTCCCGTATACCTATAAATGCCAAACACACCTCCATGTTCGGCGAGGCTTCCACACATATAAGCTGTCTGTTTTTAGTAGCAGCATGAACCAGGAGGTGAGACGGGGCTGTACAAAGCCTCCACAGTTCAAAAGACTCCCCTTGTTTTTTGAAACACGCGAACGAAGCAATTCCTCGGGGTCTAATCCTCGCACACTTGTATGCTTTTGTTCTATCTAAGTGTATGTGTGTTTTCTCTTTTCTCCTCTTCCTCCTCTGTGTTGCAGATTCATCCGAGGACCTAACAGAGAGCTCCCTTTGCAGGGCTGAGCGCCAGGCTCTTCCCCTCATGTACCCTTTCTCTTCCCACCGAATGGACTAAAACTATTACATCCACGGCTACTGACTGGATTACCTGGGACCACAGAAAGGATATCCACCCAGATAAAACAGCTTTGCTCGCGTGGTGCCGAGGATTTGAAACCAGACTAATCCCCTGTTTGATCAATGAGCCCCATGTTGGTGACTCTCCTCTTCCGCACAGCTGTGGCCAGTTTCCGACCTACTCTCTCTCCGTTTCCCTCACACCGTCTCCCCACTCAAAAACTGAAACAGCTTAGCAGGGGTTATTTAGGGGTTGTTAAAACATTATTTGAAGACATTCTCCGAGCCTGCCTGAAGGTGAAGCGGTTGAGGAGCTTACATAGACCTGAACATGGGACCCACAGAACTGAGGGCACGACGGAGGGGAAATTACCTTGATATCCTTTTATTTCTGTGCGGAAGGCATTTGTATTTGACTCTCTACCTTAGCCGAGTGGCTTTGCTGTGGCTGCACGGGGGAGATGTAGCCGACAAACGCTGGATTTTCAGTAACTGCAACCACTAGCAGCCTATAATAAGATAATGAAGAATCTTTGAGAGGCTTTAGGTTCACGGCCTCTGCTTCATCCTCCATGATGGACATTTTGACTTTTCTTGGTGGGCATGCCCAATGTAAATTTCTGAGCACTTCTTTTCTTTGTAAGATACTTTGTGTATATACACACATATATAAATACATTACATATAAGATGACAGATCCGAGAAGATGAAAAATATATTTAAGACTCTATTAGGATCCCCATGGTGGAATACTGATTAGCCCCTGAGCATAATCCAGTGGCTGTTGTCCCAATACGGTGTGTATAGGACTGCTTTGCAGTGTGTGCTTGCATTGGAAAAAGACAACTAAAGTCATACAAATAAGTTCTGGTCACTTTTGTCATTCAATGCAATGTTGTTGGTTAAGCCAGAAAAATGCTTGTAGTTTCTGTAAAACATGAGGAAAAACACTGTATAGAACTGCCTCACTAAAGAAAGCAGCACTAACTCCAACCCTCGACCTTTCCACTCAGACGTGGTAGCGACTCAGAAGAGCAGCAAGGAAAACTCGGATCAGTTAGTCAGACGGTTAGTGTCACTTTCTGCTGTGGAGAGTGGTCATGGGCAAGAGTGTTTGTCATGCAGATCTCCCTCTCGCACACCAGAGAGAGAGGATTTGTTCCAAATGACAGTGAGAAAGTATTAGTCCAAATGGAGAAACATAGTTATCCCCCAGTAGATATAAGTACATTACAGGACAGCCTTATGAGAAATAAAAATGGTTTTCTATACTGACATGCTGTCTCCTATTCCTCCATATGGTAACTGATATTTTGAAAAATGTCCCTCTTTTGACTGTTGGATATGTTGTAATATGTGGGTGGAAGATCTTGTCAGAGTTTCATTTATATCATATGTTAACATTGTGAACCGAGTTTTTGCTTGAGTAAACAAGCAATCAACAATGGCGCAAGACGAGTATGAAAATGACTTACGGGCACACAAACAAACACACACACACACACACATGCAGTAACCACAAACGAATCTGTGATGCTTCATTTATACAATTCCCTTGGTGGCAGAGTGGATTTATCAGAACAGAACATTCAATTCATTCATGCAATTAGAATAAAGATTTCCAATATCGGGCCAGGCAAAATTCCAGATGATTTTCAATATCAACCTCCTCTCTTGGCTGATATTAGATTCGTCTCTTGTCCCAGTGGACGCACTAGTGTACATTCATCATTTAGGAATTTGGCTAGTTCCATAGAGCCTGGTGCCTCGCTGAGCAGTCACAGAAGGTATGAAAAAGACAGACACATCAATCTCCCTGTGGTCTTGCCAGAATCATGAAGGAATATGGAAAGGTAGCGGGGGCAAGAGAATTGGTCGTTTCCGTCTTTGTTTTCTCACATCTAATAGGATTCACTGTCCTGCAGTTTTATTGAGCTTGTGCTAAACAAAATGAGTCAGTGAGGGGGCTGGTGCTCACGTATGGAAGTGTCTCCGGGTGCCTTTTTCTTTTTTTTTCTTTGCTGCAAATGAATATGTGAGTGTATATGTACGTTTCTCTGTTTAGCCACGTCTCTGAGTGTATTTTTAGAACGGCACTGTGAGACAGACATCCCACAACGACGTCCTGTGAAGATTATCCTCAAATTCAGCGCTCATGTAGGAAATCAAGAGATTTCCCCCTCCCTGCTTTTGCAAGTTCTAAGTGGATTTTTGCTTAAAAGGTGCTTGGGGATCAGAAACGGAAGAGGTGCTTTTTCTTATTCTCTTTTATGCACTGCTTAGCTCTATCCAGAAATGATGGAGCCGTGCTGTGGAGGGAGGTCCTGCTCCATTTTAGACCGGCAGAAAGGAACACAGCATGAATAGATAACAGGAGCCAGGTCCTCCTCTCTCTCCGTGGTACGAGGCAATCTCAAAAGAGAGACATCCATCAAGTCCTGCCGACCTCCCACTGAGACAGGGAGACAGCCATGTCCACATCACGCTGGACGGCTAATCAACGCCTGACAGCAAGGACAACCTTTTTCATACAGCCAGGACGTGTGCGCAAGATGCTGGACAGTGTTGTTTATAAAACTTGCATTAGTAACTTCCAAGGGTATCTCAAGTGACACACAAATTTTTGCCCTGCGTTGAAGTTAAATGCTTGGTTGCTGCTGGGAGCTTTAAAAAGAAGCCTCCACTACTCTGTGACAGCACTTCTGTCTCTGCACTTTATCACATTCATAATCTTTAATCATTTTGAATAGCAACCTATAATTTGTGGAAAGGGCACACTCCTTACCTGTGGGGGCTTTGCAGCCTATAATTATAGTCATTACGGGCATGAGTCACTGTGAATAACAGCTTTACAATGAACATCCACTGGAGCTGGACAGCTGAGAGCGTTCCAAAATCATTCATGACACTAAAACTTGGCCTCAGTGATAGCCATTCTGTGACTTCAGGCATTATTACCAGAGGCCCATTTTCTATGAAAAGTAATGATACAGTATCAGACAGTATTATGTTGGAGTAGAATTAATCCTTTTAATCATTAGACATAAGAAATGGGAACAGTGTCAGCACTGTCATAACTAACAAGTTAATGAGGAAGATCTTATTTTTCACACAGACCTTGCAGTGAAACTCTGAGGTGATACGGAGCAGGCTGCCGCTACAACCGTGCAACAGATTAGGTTTGTGGAACTAAACAAAGTCGAAACAGCAAACAACGTGCTGTAAAGTGAAACGCACCAGTGCTCTGCTGCGTTGTCTGTTACAAATGAGCACATGCTCTGATGGGTACACAATTCATCACCGTCCCAGTCCCATGACACCGTGCCATACCCGCCAACCACCAATACACTTGTCAGCCAAATGACTTGCCAGCCTATGATTGTCAGCAGGTGCCATAATGATAATTTATTTCTCTACTCCTTTTACAGTTTTATTCACTTCCTGTCCTCTCAAGTCGCAACCCAAAACGCAGCAACTTGAAATCCATCATGTTCTACATGAACGGCTGAGTGTCGAACACGACATGCCCACCGCCACCAGGGGTACCGATGTCGTCACAGAGCAGCCTCCCCGGGAGATTTCATACTTCACACTTTCCCATTAAACTGAGAGCATTTTTCATAGCAGTGACTCCACACGACTGGACAGCTGTCAACACACGGTTTCTCAATTGTTAGCCACTTGGGAGTGAACGACCAAGAGCTGGATTTGGAAAAGAGAGGGAACAGGTAGAGTGACAAGGTAATACAGTGTTCCACGTCTGAGAGGATACAAGAATACTGTGTGTATTAATAAAGTCACACAGATTTATCCTGGTTTCCCCTTTTTACATCTTGCATAGCACAGAATTGGACAGTAATGCAGAGAAATGTATAAGAAAATGTCATGACCTTTTAATGAGGGCGTACAGGGGAGTCTGGTCACCACAGTCTGCTGTTGTCAGACTGGAAGCGTCCCACAACAGCATGAGGACACACCGCGCTGCTCGGAGGCTTAAAATAACTTAGCTGTGAAATTTTCTATTTTATTTGTGAAAACCAAGAAGGCCATGTTGTTGCACAAATTGACCACAATACAGAAATCCCAGTGCAATGCATTTCAGCACATTTAAAAACACTGTTGTGCCCTTGTGTTGCCTTGCATTACATCATGCAAATGTTGTTGTTTTTTTGTTTTTCTAGTTGCAGAATGTGTTTTAATTATTTGTTCTATGCATCAAAGAGTAAGACGTTATTATTTTGAAAAATGAGTAATATATCCCCTTGCTCAGTCTGGCTATACTAGAAAATGTTGTATTTGGGCAGTAAGAAGAAGAAAAAAAGAAAAAAAGATATATGCATTTAATGGCCGCTTCATAAACCTGTTTAACTGCTCGTTAAGGCAAATAGCTAATCAGCCAGCCAACCACATGGCTGAAACTCAATGCATGTAGGTATACATGGTCAGAGAATCTGTTAAAGTTAAACTGAGCATCAGAGAGAAGGAGGAAAGGTGTTTTAATCTTCTCATGCTTTGAACCTAGCATGGCTGTTGGTACCACACAGGCTGGGCTGAGTGTTTCAGAAACTGCTGATCTTTTACTCACGACCATTTCAAGATTTTAAAGACAATGATGAGAGAAAGAGGAAACATCCTGTGAGCAGGCGATGATGCTTGGTTGATGGTAGAAGTAAGAGAGGACCAGCAGGACGGGTTCACACTGACAGAGCTACGACAGTGAGACGATTCCTAGAGAAACTTGATTACTAAAAATCATCAGTGCAAATTCTTTGCAATTAAGCTTAATTTAATTCAAATAACTATAAAGAGCTCAGTGTTTTGCACTGATGATTATTACTGTCGCAAAATGTGCTCATGCTGTGAATACGTGACGTGAAGAAGACGTGAGATGTGGCACAGACTGCAAAATAGAGAGAGAGAGAGAGGATGTAGGCCTGAGAAAATAACAGAAAGTTTCCAAAGTTTAGGATCATCTCAACCTGGAAAAGATATATAATTTAAAAAATTGTGTATAGTGTGTCTATTATAAAACCGACCTAAACAACAACAATAGCGCAGCGTCAATGCCTCAGCATATCAGCAGAAAACATCCAGTGTGTGCATCTAGTCCACCGAGGAGACCAGACGCAAGATGACATTAAGATTAACATTTAGCATAAATCAATATGAAGTAAAGAACATACCTTAATTATGACTCACCAAATAAGAGTTAACAAATTTTTAAATAAAGTGCTGTTGTCAATTTGTGAAAGCCCGAGCATCATTTATGTTATCATTATGATCGTAACACAGACCAGTAACATGTACCCCTCGTGAGAAATACACCATTTAAGGAGGTGCGTTTCTCATGAATAAATTTCATTACATGATAGCTTTGTAAAAGCACCCAGATGAAAAACATGTGATAAAACTGGATGTGTGGACTCTTGTTTCAACCTTCCTGCCCACTCATTTCTGCCTCCTACAAAGTCTTCCAAGAAGACAGCAAACACTAACGTTATGTAGTTAAGCTTAAAAACTTGTAGTTCTGAAAGTTAAATATGCAATGTTAATGTACTAATATTAATGTAATAGCAATGTTAATATTAGTATAATTAACGCCTTAGTATTAACTTGTACATAGTAAGTACAAGTAATCAGTTGTTTAGTTGTTTGCTTTCAGAACCCAGAATGTAATATGGCACTTAACTGCACTAAATGTGTTTAGTTTTGACAATTCCATTATTATTGTATGCAATTTAACCAACAAGCATTTAGAGTTTTCTAAAAAGAAAAGTAATTACTTGTTCACTGTATATTTACACTTGCTCTTTAATAAGGAAAAGGATTTCTTATCCAATTACTTGCTCATTCAATAGAATAATCAGTAGAATACCCAGTCAATAAAATAGCTGCTAAAAAAAAGTTTAAAAAAAATATTAATCACAACCACAGTGTGAAATAGAGACTCTCTAAATGCACAATGCAGCAAACCTTGAAACACGTGTCAGCTGAGAACAGTAACTGAGCCTACAGTGGACACTGGTTCACTAAAATTGAAAGATGGACGATTGGAAAATATCAAATAGTTTAATGAGTTCAAATCTCTGCTGCAACATTTAGATGTTTGGGTCAGAATTTGACATATACAACATGAAAGCATTGCTCCATCCTGCCTTGTATTAACAATTCAGGCTGCTGCTGGTGTAGTGATGTGGAGGATATCTTCTTGGTACATGCTGGGTCCCTTGGTAGAGCATCATTTAAACAGCACAACATATTTGAGTATCGTTGCTTTCCGTGTCCATCCCTTTATGACCACCCTAATGGCTACTTTCAGCAGGATGACGCATCGTGTCACAAAGCTCACATCATCTCAGACTGACTGCTTTAACAAGAGCTCACTGTACTCAAATGCTCTCCACAGTCTACAGATCTTAATCCCGTAGAGCACTTTATGGATGATGGGGATCAAGAGATTTGCATTATGAAGGTGCTGCCGACAAATCGGAAGAAACTGTGCAATGCTATTATGTCAAAATGGGCCCAAATGCCTGTGGAATGTTTTCACCCCATTATGGAAGAATTAAGCAGTTCTGAAAACAAACGCGAGTCTAGCAACGCGATGCTAGCAACATGTACCTAATAATGTGGCCAGTGAGTGTATAATGCTCGTAATAACTAGGAGCAGATTGTTACCTTGGCATTTCTGTAGCAGAGGTCAGATACAATTTCATGATGTTTGTCCAAGCTTGTATGGAGAGTTCACAACAGTAGCCTGGCCTTCAGGCTGCCTGCCAGAGACAAAGCACTGTGCCGTCAGTCCAAACCTGCCCACACACACAGTATGCTGCAGTGAACTTATCTAAAGTTTGGATGATGGAAAGGAAAACTACTTGTCTTGCCTACACACTGCCTGAAAAGTTTTGCCATGTCATCGGGTTCATGCAATTTCTATTTCTCTCTCACTCTCCGTTGAGGTACCTGAGTTTCTTAATCGATTGATTTCATTCTGTGAATGTGAGTACATTTCTAATAAATAGCACGACGGAACGATACCAAACTGTAAATTGTGAGAGGTTTCGCTGGTCTGCACCAACAGCTCAGGACTATTTTATGAGAGTCTGAGAATCCATATGGCTACCACATGACTTACAACTCACGTCCTCAAAACTAAAACAGCTGATCCAGTTCCTCTTGGGGTACAACTTTTTCAGATCCCTCATTCTTGATAACTGAGATACATACAGGGTTTGTCTGTGAAAGAGGACTTTTGGGGGCCCCCAAAGAGAGTTAGCACCAAACAAAGCTCACTGGCCAAAATGGTAAGAATTGAGAATTTAAACAGCAGTTCAAATTCCCACTGAATGTGTTTGACAGTCATTTATCACACAACTGTTGAAAATAAACTTGAATATGACATTTCTGACTTCCAGAAGTCAACTTCCCACTCATCCAGTGTATTTTACAGATGAGGATAAGCCAGCCAAGCTTCATTGTTTTAACTGGGCCTGAATGCTCCACCGTGAAGCTAGCACTAATGAGATCTCAGTTTTACTGTCCAGATTCAGGCTGTTTGGCTCTTTGGGTTGTTTAGCTGTGTTAGACGCCTCCTCCTCCAGAATTTCCACGTAGCTAACAAAACAGTGGGTGGCAGTGTGCACCCTTAACATTGTTCTGTAGTCTGCCAGTGAAATCAACAGGACATGGATTTCTGTCAAATAAGTTAACACAGCCTCATTGCCTTTTTCTGTCTGTGGACCAATCGCGCTTACTGTCGTGCATAGTCACCCCCCAGCGGCCCGTTCTAAGCCAGGAAAAGCTCTGTTCATACACTGCTTATCCTTTTTGGGATTGCAGGAGCTGGAGCTGAGACGTGGGGAACAGGGCAGGTCGCTCGAGAATTACAGGGAAAAAAGCAGAAAGACTCAAAAAGGCAAGCTAGAATTTAGACTTCACCTAACCTGGATGTCTGTGTTCTATGGGAGGAAACCCTGGATAAAAGCCCACACAGAAATTGGGAGGACATCCAAACTCTACCTATAAATGGAACCAGTCTGAACCCAGGCTCCTATTGTTGTGGGATGGCACTGCTAACCGCCGAGCCACCAACCCTCTGCCATCTCACTGGGGTTGAGCCACAAAACAGTGTGAGGAAAATAACAAAACAAATATCTCTACTGTGTTCACAGTGGCACACCATGAATTTAAACCAACTTCATTTTGAGTCTTTGTTCAGTGGCCATGTAAAGAAAATAAACAAACTTTAGATTCACGAATAACTTAAGACTTTCTGAAGTGCCTTACATTTGGGGAAAAGAAATGCAAAACTCCCCACTGAGTTAATATTATTCTATTAGGGGCAATTTAATGAATTTAATCTAATCTTTTTCACATAGAAATCACTGAGATTAATATCAGTTCATTCATTACCTGGCTCGGTCTCCTCTACATTACACCATGCCTCAAGGACTTCTCGAAAAAAGTCCCTTTCATTCTGTTGAATTTCCGACTGAGTCACTGTCCTGTGTCATTAAAACACGCCACGAAATCGCAGCCGCAACAATTCATCATGAGAACACTGCAATCCCGCGGAGAAAGAAAAATATAATTGAATGCAAAAAGCACAACAACAGAAATACCATTTTAGATCAAAATATGGTGAAATTTGGCAAACTGAAGTGAAAACAGCACAATATGTTGTTGTTTTTCTCACCTGTGGCAGATACAACTTGCAAGGGCAGAGAGCAGAGTCTCGGCAGAGTCTTTAGTCTGGGTTAATGGTAAAGGTGATCGTCTAATGGGTGCAGGATGGAGCCGCTTATCCCAATTCTACTCTCAGCCAATGAGCTGCCGCTTTCTCTGGTATGCAAATGAGAGGCACAAGGGCAAGCAGGGATTGTGAAGGACACAGTCTTTGGACCAGGAGGAGACGGAGCCACCCTGGAGGGCCAAGCATGCCTCATTGAAATTCAACACAATCATTTCCCTCAGGCAGGTGAAATCCAGGTGCCACGCTTGCACTCTATACAGTATCAAGAACATAAGCAGACACTCCTTGAAGAGACAATTGTGTGACCTGAAGCCATTTTGCAAATTTTCGTCGAGGCTAACAAACCAGAATTTAGTGTAAATTACCATAATGTGCTTCCCGCGTACTAAAAGCATACAACTCACAGCAGCCTGAGCCTACATTGTTTAGCAAATCACCATAACCTAGCAACAAGCGTACAAACACACAAAAGGGCAGAACGCGTTCCTTTATCTAAGTAGCCGGTATAGCAAACCCTGCCACTAGATTGGAATGTTAACATGAGCATGGTGCAGAAATCAATTTAGATGTTATTCCCACAACGGCGCCTGGGTATGACTGTCCAGGGTATTTTCTATTTTGTATTACCTTCCCCACCATGTTTTTCCCCCAAGCTATCATCCCAAATAGAATGGTGTCTGCGTCTCAAGGCGATGGCCATTGATCCACATTGGAAGTGAGATGCTACTGCCTGAGCCATCAGCGCAATGCATTTTATTTGTCACACCACATTGATGAGTGCAACCAGATAGACTATACAAAACGTCGAGCTGTAACATGTGGCTGGCTCAATGGCACAATACCTTCCTGAAAATAATCTGTGCTGCTAAACCGGGGTTCAGCAGCTCAGTGCATAACCTGCTCCTGCTATATATTCAGGTATAAAAAGACTGATTAGTCCACATGAATATATTATGTTATAAACTGTCACATACGTGTGTTTAATATCAAATAGGACACCACTTTGGAGGGTTTTTGCCGCTCTGTGCTGTGTGTAAGTCTTTATGGTTTGTGACATACTACATGACAACTGCCAAAAGATCAGGCTGAAAAATATTAAAGGGGACATGATGCATAAGAATCAAAGCTAAACATTCAGGGTGCTTTACAGCAGGTGCTCTGTTCCATCATTGTCCCTCATGGATCTATTAGGAAGCAATAGTTGACAGCCCTCCGGATATATGCAGTCTGCAAGGACCTCTCATTATTATCTCATATATTTTCATTTTCCAAGTGAGCTGTTACCACTTTCGCAGCCACTAACATTCAGCCTCACAGGAGGTACAGCCAGCACTTTGCTTCTTTCACACCACACCTGCCTACAACAACTTCCTTAAATGTGCTCTAGTTGTTTAAAGCTATCATTAGAGGTTGAAAACTGAAGTTATGTAGTTTGTGTATTTTTGTGCAATCGCTTTTTCTGTGAGCTGTCACCAAGTTAACTTCCCACTCTATCCTAGCTCCTCGCTTCACTGGCGGAGAGAAGATAGATGGCAAAATAGTCGTGTGTGTATATAATATACAATACCTGTAGGTGACACGATGCTGTTACAATGCAAACTGACAAATTCAATAGACACTGAAATATAGAGGAGTGATATTTTGTTCCATGCATATTTTCAATCACGGCATTCAGTTCATCTTCACTCCTATTAGGTGCGGTTCATTGACCACTGTTGTGACACCGCTGATCAGTGTGTACCATTAAAACAGCCACTATGTTGAAAAAAAATTCTAAAAGAAATTTTAAAAAAAAACAAAAGACAACAACAACAACAGAAAAATCCCACAAAAAACAAATATTTTTTAGAAAGCAGAAAACTGCATTTCAAAATGATGAAAATCTGGCAACTTGTGCTTCCAGGAAAGAAAGAAAAAACTGATTTAGAATAAAAAGCACACAAAAAGAACACTGAAAAACTGGCACCCTTGCTGCCAGAAAAAAAAATGTTAAAAAAACCCCAAAAAAACAGTTTAAACAGAACTGTCAACGTGAACTTACTGTATTTACCACCAATACAGTGTACAGCTGTTATTTCACAGGTAAGAGCTTCTCTTCCGAAGTAATAATTGTAATTAATGATAAATATACATGAAAAAAAACATGAAATGTCTCTCATAACATAGTAACCACCTTTAAATGACAGCCAAGTAATACAGATTACCACCTAAATAATAACTTTGTAAATATATTTAGGGTCCGAGCACCAAAGGGTGCGAAGACCCTATTGGAACTGCTCGGATTATTATTATTATTATTAGGGTCCGAGCACCAAAAAGGGTGCGAAGACCCTATTGGAACTGCTCGGATTATTATTATTATTCGTGCCAAAGACACGCG
>NW_007577914.1:0-27661 GCF_000690725.1 Stegastes partitus
AGTAAAAACAACAGCTATGTCATTTAAGGACCAATTGTGTTTTTATCTGGGGGGGGGGCTTTTAATGGAGGTAAAGACGACAGATGAAACATTAAAGAGCCCACTTGTGTTTTTCTATGGAAGCAACAACTACACATGTGCAATTAAAGGGCCAACTTGTGTTTTTTATAGAAGTAAAAACTACAGGTACAGTGGCAAGAAAAAGTATGTGAACCCTCTGACATTTCCTAGTTTTCTGCATTAATTGTTCCTAAAATGTGATCTGATCTACATCTAACTCACAAGTATAGACAAACACAATGTGCTCAACATAACACCACACAAACAATATCTCGTGTCTTTATTGAACACATCCATTAAACACTCATAGTGCTGGTGGAAAAAGTAAGTGAATCCTTGGGCTAACGACTCCAGCAAGAGCTAATTGGAGTCATGTGTTAGCAAACCTGGAGTCCAATCAATGAAACAAGATTTGACTAAGATGTAGAGCTACTGTGACCTATAAAAAGCACTCAAACTTTTTGAGTTTGCTATCTACAAGAAGCATCTGCTGATGTGAACCATGCCTCGCACATAAGAGATCTCTGAAGACCTACGATCAAGAATTGTTGATTTGTACAAGACCGGAAGTGGCTACAAAGTCATCTCAAAGACATTAAGAATTCACCAGTCCACAGTTGGACAAATTATCTACAAATGGAGACGATTCAGCACTGTGGCTACTCTCCCTAGAAGTGGACGCCCAGCCAAATGGACTCCAAGGGGACAACGCAGAATGCTCAGCGAGGTAAAAAGAAATCCTAGAGCAACAGCTAAAGACTTGAAGGAATCACTGGAACTGGTTAACATCTCTGTTCATGAGTCTATCATACACAAAAGATTGACCAGGCATGGGCTCCATGGCAGGACACCACGGAGGAAGCCACTGCTTTCCAGAAAAAACATCACTGCACACCTGAAGTTTGCCAAAGAGCATCTTGACACTCCACAACGCTACTGGGAAAATGTTTTGTGGACTGATGAAACAAAAGTCAATTGTGTGGGAAGAACACGCAGCACTATGTATGGCGTAAAAAGGCACCGCATTTCAACATGAGAACATCATCCCAACGGTGAAGTACGGTGGAGGGAGCATTATGACTTGGGGCTGCTTTGCTGCCTCAAGGCCTGGACCACTTGCCATCATCGAAGGGAAAATGATTTCTCAAGTTTATCAAGGTATCCTACAGGATAATGTCAGGGTGGCTGTCTGTCAGCTGAAGCTCAGTAGAAGTTGGGTGATGCAGCAGGACAATGACCCTAAACATAGAAGTAAATCTACAACAGAATGACTTCAAAAAAAAGAAAATCCACCTTCTGGAGTGGCCCAGTCAGAGCCCAGACCTCAACCCAATAGAGATGCTGTGGAATGACCTGAAGAGAGCCGTTCACAGCAGACATCCAAAAAACATGACTGAGCTGAAGCAGTTCTGTTTGGAAGAATGGTCTAAAATTCCTTCTGAACAGTGTGCAGGTCTGATCAGCAACTATAGGAAGCATTTAGTTGAGGTTATTGCTGCCAAAGGAGGTTCGGCCAGTTATTAAATCCAAGGGTTCACTTACTTTTTCCACCAGCGCTATGATTGTTTAATGGATTTGTTCAATAAACACATCCATCCATCCATTATCTATACACCGCTTAATCCTCACTAGGGTCACGGGGGGGCTGGAGCCTATCCCAGCCGACTTAGGGCGAAGGCAGGGAACACCCTGGACAGGTCGCCAATCTATCACAGGGCCACACATAGAGACAAACAACCAAGTACACTCACATTCACACCTACGGACAATTTAGAATCACCAATTAACCTCAACATGTTTTTGGACTGTGTGGAGGGGGGCTGGAGCCTATCCCAGCCGACTTAGGGCGAAGGCAGGGGACACCCTGGACAGGTCGCCAGTCTATCACAGGGCTACACTTAGAGACAAACAACCAAGTACACTCACATTCACACCTACAGACAATTTAGAATCACCAATTAACCTCAACATGTTTTTGGACCGTGTGGGAGGAAGCCGGAGAACCCGGAGAGAACCCACACTGCACGGGGAGAACATGCAAACTCGCAGAAAGATTCCGGTGCCCCCACTGGGACGCGAACCGGCTCAATAAACACATGAAATATATTTTTTTGTGTGGTAATATGTTGAGCACATTGTGTTTGTCTATACTTGTGACTTAGATGTAGATCAGATCACATTTTATGAACAATTAATACAGAAAACTAGGAAATTTCAGAGGGTTCACATACTTTTTCTTGCCACTTTATATCATGAAAAAGACAACATTTGTTTTTTTTTATGAAAGTAAAAACTATATGTGTGTAATTAAAAGGACAATTTGTGCTTTTTTGAGAAGGTAAAACTATAGGTGTGTCGTTAGAGGGCCACCCTTTTTACATCAGGAAAAACTACAGGTGAGTCATTAGACAGTGACTTAAAGTTGAAAATTAGACATTTTGTGTTGTTTACAGCACCAGAGAAAATTTCCAGATCCTTGAACTTATATAAAAGTAACAATTGCACATTACATTATGTATTATTAGGTCCTGAACTCCAACATTTTTACAAAACAAACTGGTCAAAGGAGTGTCTGTGTACTGGTCACACTATCTGATCATTGTCCTAGGCAAACCTGACTTGGGTGTGGATTAACAGTCAAGAGTTTGTCAGCAGGTGAATGGATCAAATACTTTTAAAACACAACTGGCTAAATTTTGTCCTTTTCTAACCACAACAGTCACAATTGAAATTAGATTTTTAACTTTTCCTCTAAGTCAGAAAAAGGACTGTTTGCATGCTGCATCTATGTGTTTGTCCAGAAATTAAGTAAAAGTAGAGAAGCATTATATAATGAAGTATGATGGTGTTAAATATTACAAAAGTCTTTTGTTGCATTTGGTTTGGTTATCACTTGTTAAAATGGGGAGCATCTTCTTGCTGACCAACAGCAAATAAGAGATAGTTTGATTTTTAGTTTTACCCCCTGGAAGTGAAGTAAATAATATAAATGAAAAAAGCAATTAATAGAATATCATAGAATGTCCCTGCTAGTTATTAATATCCATGTACAGATGGCTAAAACTACAATGAAAACACTGTTGCAACACGGTGCTGTTGCATATCAACAATGAACTATCAACTAAATGCTGTGTATCACTACAAAATATTGCCTATTTAGTGTTTTGATCAAAATATTGTAATCTGCTATCAACAGCAACATTTTCTCAGTTCATTCTGAAGAGACAAAATACTAAATGTGTTAAAATGAACACGTCTTTAACAAAACAATAATTTAAAAAAATTTAAATGCATTGATTTCAAGCACAAGAATCTCTGAGATTATTTTTTAATCAAGTTAAGAATAAAGGGGGTAAACAAATCAAAAGAACATTCAAACGCCACCTTGATCTGCTTTAGACTTTAAATGTACTTACAGTGTGGATACAATGCTGCCATCTAGAGGAAAATATTTGCATTGCAGAAACTGTCACTGTTGAGGGTTTTCAGTATTTTTATTAAGAGAAAACAGCCAAATGCCTTTAAGTAAAACACATGCTCAGCTCTTTAAAACCTCGTTCTCATCTCCAGTTTTCCATTTATTTTTTCTGCCTTTCATCTTTCTCTCCCATTTCCTTTTTATTGGAGTCTTCTTCCTCTTGTCTCTTCTCCTCAGATTCTCTACTCTCACTATTTTCTTTCTTCCCATTTTCAAGTTCAATCTCAGCTCCATCTCCTTTCCCAGGTCTGTCATCCCCTCTCTCTCTGTTTGTCTCTCCATCATCTTTTTTCTTCTTTTCCCAATTATCTGTGCCCTTCAGCCCGGATTTATCTCTCTCCACTATCCTTTCGGCGTCTTCCTTTGTACTTTTAGTGCTCTCACCGTCTCCCTCTTTGGGCACATCGTTTCCATCTTCTCCCCGTCCCTGTTTTTTCACCTTTATATTCAAACCTTCCTCTTCTTCTTCCTCTCCCTCTGCCTCTTCCCTCTCCCATTCCACCTCCCCTCCCACTCCCTCCTCTCTTCCCAGAGCTCCATCTCCTTCATCGCCGTCTTCCGGCAGCTGAGTCTCCAGCGCTGCGACCTCCAGCTCCAGCTGCTCCACTCTGGCCCGCATCTTGCGATTACTCGACTCAAACTCCACCATAAGTCGAGCCAGTTTTGTCTGCAGGACTTCCAGATTGCTCTCCAGCCTTTTTATCTTGGTTTCCACTTTCTCTGCCTCCCCCTCTGCGGCCTCCCCGCTCTCCTCCAACATGCCCATCTTGGTGAGGATCTGCCTGCCCTTCTCCTCCAGGTGACGTTTGGCTGCAGGGAACTCAGACAGCACATCAGTCAGGTCTTCTTTGGACAAGCTGAACAGGTCGGAGTAGCCGATGCTCCGGATGTTGGCAGTGCGACGGTTGCCTGACTTGTTGCCTACAAGAAAACATTGTGTGATTATTTTTCCCACAAAAAAAAACTCCCAAAAAATATCAAGGATATGATGTTACCAACCAGTGTTTTACTATTCAAGCCAAGCCCATTGGAGGAAATATTCTTAAGAAAGTCAAAAGAAATGAATATTTTAGTGTCTCTCAATTGTGTGCGGCATGGTTTATGTGTTTGGAGTACAATTTAAATGTTCTTTATTTATATTTTTTGTTTAATGCAGGATAATGTGTAAATAATATGGTTATAAGCAGCATTTTCCAATATAGTTTGTGCTTGGTGGCTGTATAATGAACAATGAATGATATTTTATTATTGCATCGATGCCTTGCTGCTTTTGGTTACTCTGTGGGGTTTGTGCACAATGAGAAATGTTAATTTTGTGCCTGCTGTTATTAGTTTAACATCTTATTGTCCCATTTTTGTATTTATTAACCTCTTTTCAATGGTTTTAAAAAATCTTGCTAGTTGACTGCAGTTAAAAATCCACCAACTGAAGGCAGACTTTGTGATCAGTGTGTTGTCATATATATATATATATATATATATATATCAATGGAATTCTTTGTAACTCAACTTTCTAGAAAGACTAAATAACAACTCCAGAACTGTACTATTTAATAGTTCATGATTTATTGAATGAGCTAATTAACTTGAAGCATATCAAGCACATAGAGTTGGAATTGCAGCGACTCACTAATGAAATCTGCACTATGATAAATGACTGTAAAAATATAGCCTAAGTAGTACAACAGTAGTACTAACAGTAGTACGCTGTTTTCTTCTTGTTTTTTTGAAATACAGTCAAAAAAAAAAAAGAAAATCTGATGCTTTGTTGAAGTCAGAAATAAGAATGACCATTAACAGCAGGCTTCTGTAAAAACTGATGTCTAACTGAACAAAAAAATTAACACAGTACAACAAAAATGAGACACAAAATGATAGACATGAGGCAAGACTACCACAGAGACACAAACAAAATGTCACAAATGAGACAAAAAAGAAAAATGAGACACAAAGCAACTCCAACAACACACAAAAGGACACAAACAAGACACAAAACAGTACAAATACGATGTAAAAAGGGCACAAGGGAGATGGAAAATGAAACAATGCATGGCAAAAATTAAGAAAAAACTACACAAGTGAAATATAAAAAAAGAAACAAAAACAACACAAACGACAAAAAGGGTCACAAAGCAACATAAATGAGACACAGAACAACAGAAATGACAAAAATGAGACACAAAACAAGACAACGCGAATGAGACTACATGATTAAAACGAGAAACAAAATGACAGATATGAGGCAACACTATCAGTGACACAAAGTCTTGCACACACACATCACATAAAAAACACACAAACAAGACATAAGATGAGACAAATGAGACACAAAATGAGACATAAAACTACATAAACAAGACACAAGTATCTAGAAAAACACTATACAAGCGAGATACAAAAGAAAAACGAAACCTAAAGCGACACATACGAGACACAAAAGACAAAAGTGACACACAAATGAGACAACATGCTAAAAGCTGAAAGGAGGCGCAACTTGACAAAAACGAGACACAAAAGTAATGTCTCAGTAAATGCTAATCACAGTGGTAACACAATATAAACACAGTACATTATTATTATAAAGTCTAGTCACAGTATTAAACTTCATGCTCTGCTGTGAACTACTAGAATTAATTATACAGTAATTACATTTTTCAGTAAATTAGAATTATAACACTGTAAAAATAAATAAACAAATAAACAGAAAAACACAGCAAAATACTGGCGACCACAGCTGCCAGTATTATACATTGATTGTATTTTTACTAATTATTGTCATTTTAAAAGACAATTGTTACAGTGTTTGCATCACAAAAATTTGCACAGCTTTTTGCCACATAGCACTAAACAGTTTTAAAAAATATATATATATGCTAACAGCTCTACTATTTCAAAGCATGCACTCTAACACTACAAGGCTTTCCCTGTGACTCTGAGTACAGTTTCCAGGACTCACCCTAAATTTAAACTTAACTACAACCTCACAAATGTTCCATTCTTTAAAAATACTACCACACCTGGTTCTTTAATCCTTGCGTGATTGAAATTCTATAATTAGTTGGCTGTACCGTATTCCCCTGCTGACGCTAGGTATGTTATTCTTTTGCATATTTCATACATTCACTGTGTGCTCGCTCATGTGAAGGTTCGCTCTTGTTTGTGATAAGGAGGCCAGCTTGGCCCCGAGGCCTCGCAGTGCCTTATCTTGTCTATTGAAGGCCACACAAATAATTCTGTGGGGGCTTCATTAGCGGAACAGTCAGACAAAACCATGAGAGACTGACCCCCACCTCCTTTCCCTCTGCTAGGAGGAGCATGAAAGACAAACTCCCCTATAAGATTGAATGTAACTGTATGTCCTTGGTTCTTGTCTTATGAAGGCACAAGTCCTGTGTGCACACGTTTGGTTTGCTGTAATAAATAACCCTGATGGACATTTGCTTTTTGTGCATTTACCTTTTGTAGATTTCCACAAGCACCAGTAAGATGTCTCTTCTCTTTGCTGAACAATGCTTGTCCCCTTGAAATATCTATGATTGTTTAGTAGTCGACTTTTTCCCATTGCTAAGTATACTAACCCCACTTTTGTTTGTGTTAGTTAAATTGAAATCTACTTAACAGCAGCTGTTCAGTCTATTTACTCAAAAATACCCAGCCTACTTCTTTCCTATGACTTTATTCACCACCTACATGAATTAATAAATGTTGTCAGAACATGTTCAATGCTCTCAACCTACCTTTGATGTTAAGTATACTAATTTCCCCAAAGAAGTTCCCTTCACTCAGCACAGCAAATTCTGTCACCCCATCATCTGCCACGACTGCCAGTTTGCCCTCTTTGATGATGTACATCTCATGTCCCACGTCCCCCTTCCTGCAGACGTACTCTCCTGGACTGAACACCTGCGAGACAAAAGCGGCGACAAAACCTCTTCAACCTCAAACGATTGTTTCAAATCCAAAAGCACTGCTGTTGTGTAGCAACTGTGTTGAATTTTAATCTACTAAACATGAACAAGCCAATTAGTCTTGCACCTGAGAGCAGTAGGTACAGTGCAGGTTACCAGTGTTTTCTATGATTCTATATTAATATCAATATATATATATATATATACATACATATATAAAATCCTGCCATTTTTTAGCTTCATTTTGTTAAAGCACTAGAATCAAAGGTTTTTACTGTGGGGTTCTGAATTTCTCTTTTTATTACCTTACAGATCATCCATCCATCCATCCATTATCTATACACCTCTTAATCCTCACTAGGGTCGCGGGGGGGCTGGAGTCTATCCCAGCTGACTTAGGGCAAAGGCAGGGGACACCCTGGACAGGTCACCAGTCTATCACAGGGCTACACTTAGAGACAGACAACCAAGCACACTCACATTCACACCTACGGACAACTTAGAATCACCAATTAACCTCAACATGTTTTTGGACTGTGGGAGGAAGCCGGAGAACCCAGAGAGATGCACTGGGAGAACATGCAAACCCCACGCAGAAAGATCCTGGGACACAAACCGGCGATCTTCTTGCTGCGAGGCAACGGTGCTAACCAGTGAGCCACCTTGCAGCCCCCGTTACAGATCAGTACATACAAATCCATTTTCACCGTGTTTGTAGGAGTAAACTGTTCCACAAATCAGGCTATCAGTGATATATGAACAAAGCACTCCGTAAAAACCCATTCAAAATAGCATTTAAAGATTTGTATTGTAAAATTTCATACTTCCATTTTGGATGTTTTTCTAAAATCAAATATCTCAAAATCTCTGTGACCAATTTTTTTAAATTTTTTTAAAATTTTGTAGTGTCAGGCTGCAAGGTGGCGCAGTTGGTAGCACTGTTGCCTCGCAGCAAGAAGGTTGCCGATATGCATTCCAGTGGGGGCACCGGAATCTTTCTGTGTGGCGTTTGCATGTTCTCCCCGTGCAGCATAGGTTTCTCCGGCTTCCTCCCACACAGTCCAAAAACATGTTGAGGTTAATTGGTGATTCTAAATTGTCCATAGGTGTGAATGTGAGTGTGCTTGGTTGTCTGTCTCTAAGTGTAGCCGAGTAGCCGAGTGAGGATTAAGCGGTGTATAGATAATGGATGGATGGATGGATTTTGTAGTGTCTCATCTTCTTCACAATTCACAGTTCTTTGGAATAAGACAGTTGTGGATTATACTTCATTTCCTCACTGGTTCTTGTAGCTGTAGGCCTAAACACCCCCACCAATGCATCCCCGTGCGTTTTGCTCAGTCTTAATTCCTTTCTTAACTCCATGACCTAACTATTGCTCAGCTGCCGTCTCTTTTCCCCTGACCTGAGGTGTTAGTTTAAGAACCAGCTCCTCCAGCAGACTCTTCTCACAGCTTTGGAAGATGGTGACTTTGGAGAGCGTGGGAAGATGAACGCTGACAGCGATCTCTGTCCTCATGTGAACCGGCAGCTGCTGCAGAATCTCATTCTCTCGCATGATCTTCTTGTTGATGTGTAGATGCTGGTACCAGTTGTCAATGCGCTGACGAAGCTCTTTGCTAATGTGATGGCTGCGCAGGTAGGCCTTCACCTGGAAGAAGAAGAGAAGAACTTAATTTTCTAGAAAACCTTTCTACTGTCTGACAATCTTACAGCTTACCAGCTCATGGTTGGGGAAGAAGACATTATCACGATCCCTCAGGCTTGTGATGACATTGCCAACATTGCCAACGATTGATGCAAACACCAGCACAGCAATGAGGAGGTCCGCAATCATGAACAGATACTCCTCTTCCCTACTCGGCAGAGGGGTGTCTCCAACCGTGGTGAAAATCTGGGCAGAGAACCAGAAGCAGTAAAAGTACTGACGCCGCATGGAGGCAAACTGTGCGTTGGTGACATTGGGGTAAACCCAGCGATCGCTTCCAAAGCCAATGTAGTTGGACAGAGCAAAGTAGAGGCAGGCGTTCCAGTGGATCAACACAAAGATGTAGATCATGAGCTTGGAGATGCGAAAGGTGTTGGGGTAGGAGGTCCTCGTCTCCATGCGATCCAAGGCCTCATTGAGTCGGGGCAGTCTCAGAAGGCGGTTGATCCTCACCAGAGGAGTTTCAATGCCAAAGGCAAAGTAGAGGAAGTCAGTGGGCAGGAGCGACGCCAGGTCCCTAAGGAAATGCTTCGAGTGCAGGTAGCGCTTCCTCAATTGAGTCAGGTCCTTGATCAGGATGCCCTGATCCAAGTAACCTGAAAAAGGAAGAACCAGATTTGACAACGCCCAAAGCGCACTTCATGCACTGCAAAAACAGCCCTACTTGAAATAAGCCAAATATTCTTAAATCTGGTCAAATTTTCTTGTTTTAAGCAAAAAACTCTGCCAATGGGATAAGCAAAATGTACTTGGCTAGAATTCTTAAAACTAGCCTATATATCTGGCCACTTTAAGACCATAATGTGTCTTAAACCTAGAAAAAATACGCTAAAATGTAAGAAATGTTTGCCTGATACAAGCAAAGAAACTCTGTTATTTAAGAAATATTTTCTTAAAATAAGTGTTCTGATTTCTTGATTAAACTGACTTTCAGACTGTTTTACTTAAATTAAGAATTTACACCTTAATTAAAGTTTCCAGTTAGGGGGGAAAAAAAGCTTACAATGAGATGGATTTTCTTAAAACAGAACATTTTTAACCTTTTTTTTCTGGCATTTTTGTCTTTATTAATCAGGACAGTGAGAAGAATAGGGAGAGACTTTGCAGCAGACTGTTGTGAGCGGGAAGCGAACTCACGACCACCACGCTGAGGAACTACATCCCCTGTTCATGTGTCGCCCGCTCAACCAGGTGAGCTATAGGGGCACATGAAAGTTTTTATTCTTTATTAAACTGGCGTTGAGAAATTAGACCTCAACAATAAGAATAATAATAAGCTAAAAGTAGCTTAGTACAAGACACAATTTCTTCAAAAAGGATTTTTAAAAAAAGCATTCTTCATTTTTTCATTAAAGCCATTCAGGACAGCTGGAAGTTTGACATCACTCAAGTCAAATAATGGCAAAATAAATCCTGCCACTCTCAAGAAGTGCATTTTCCAACTACTTTAACATAGAACTGTGTAACATTTTTACTGTCTAAAGTGAGTATACCAGAATATATTCCATATTTTAACAATATACAACATTGCAACTGTCAAAAAGTGCACAAGCCCTAATCCTATTCTAACAGCATAACAATAATTGAGCAACATTCTAGTTGCCAGTGTCAAAAAAAAATCCAGCAGCAAACAGATGAATTCAAACTATAATTGGTGTAGTTTCTTAAATTGAGAACTTTAGCAATTTGTCTTTCTCCTAAAATAAGAAAAACAATCTTGTTCCTCTGCTGGGATTTAATGTGAACCATTTGAACCACCACATTGTTGCTTGTTACTAGTAATTCTAGCTCAATATTAGCTGTAAAATCTTATTAAGAAAAAGTTAGATATATTGTCTTCAAATTAGACAAACTTTCTTAAGCAAAAACTTGCTTGTCAAGATTATTTTACTTTTTAGACAAAAAACAAGAACAATTTCCCAGAAACAAGACTTTTTTTTGCTTTCTTAAAAATCCTTTTTTGCAGTGTGTACATTTTCCATGATAAGATACAGGAGTTGACACTTTCACGTCATAAATTGAAGGCAGCAATGGAAAAAATTGCCATGTTTAAGATTACAAGTGTTTGGATCACTTGAAAATTCAGAGGCGCTTCCTTGGTTGCAGAACTGTTTATGTGAAGGGTAAAACACTGGTGTGTAGCAGATATGACATGATAGCCATGGATTTTTATGAAATCCCTCTGCAATTTTATATATATATATACACATTGTACAGGAGGATTTAGGAAACTCTAGGTTTCCCAGCCTGACTTGCATTTTGGATATTTGTATAAATACAGCATCAATGCAACATTGTCAACTCCTATGTCTGTGCATATAAATAAAGGTGATTCCTGTTGCACAATGGATGGTAAAATAATTGTATATATATACATTTTTGTAACTGGTTAAGGTGCTTAAACATTATTAGACACCACAGAGCCTGTTAATAATGTTGGTGTTCTAATTACTTCTCAGAACCATTATACAGATCCCATAAGAACAGGCAATACGGATGTGTCACTGTAATTAAAAAGCATTTTTTATTATCCATCAGTGTTAAAATAAATGCATAAATCATGAATATGCCTAACTCGTGCGTGTCTCGTGATGATTTCATGCATGAATTAATGCAGAATGTATTGTGAATTCCTGTGACTCACCATTAAAAAATGTTCAAGACACTTTTTGTGATTAGTTCAAACATAATAAATGATTATTTAAGGAATGCTAATGTTATCAAACTTTATTTCAGACCCATGTAATACCTCAGCCTCTCTGAAAGCAGAACACAAAATTAGAGATCGCATAGAATTATGAAGCTGCTATTTTCTTAAAAACTAAACTGGTCATCAGATGCAAACATTTACATAATATAATTACATAAATAAACTTGTGTGTAACTGAAATTCAGCTAAGGTGATTGCATATCACTTCATGTATGAAGTAATTGTAAGTCAACATCTCTTAAATGAAGACCTATTAAGTGTGAACTAATTATTTAAGTCGTGATCATTTGTTAATGTTGAGCAACAGAAATTAATGACACATCCTGCATTAATTCACACATCAAGTCATCTTGAGTCATGTGTTCACTGAGCATTACTTAAGTTTATGATTTGTGCCCTTATAATTATGAAAATTGTTCTTTCTGAGAATTGACACACGGCAGTAAGTGTCCCTTTTAAAATACAGCTTGGTAGTTGGTTGTAAGTTTGACCACAGTGGTGTAAGTATACGACATACATTTTTTGTATCATTTGTGATGTTCCAAGTGCTTCTTCATTTTTTTGTTCCTGTGATATTGTGTTCTTTTACATTTACTGCATTTATGGTATATGTATGTGCTGTGTACGTGACAAAAAAATAAATCTTAAGACGGGATTATAACCAACAGAAACTAAACATATTTACCGGTGTGAAGCGTGATGATCATATCAGTGATATACATGAGGTCTGACAGATAGTCCAGCGTGAGCCACACAGGAAGGTAGTTCAGTGCAATTGCAGTGAAGCATGTCCTGCCAAAATATACACAATAAGGTTTAAATCGTGCCAAATCACTACAAGCCATGTGCTTAAAATGATTTAAGTTTACCTTAAAATGATAATAACCCAGTTGTAAACAATGGGCAGTATCATGACCTGCAGCCACACATAATAAAACTGTTCTGCCGGATCAACCACCAACTCCTTCCAGCTGCGGGAGAAATGATGATGATGAAGAGAAGAAGCAGGGAAATTAGAAATTACAACTTGATAACTCAAATATGAGAAAACGATCACACAGTGATTATGTTTTATGGCTCTCATTTCTCACTTAATAAGTTACACGATGCTAAAATCTTGACATTTTCTCTTTGAAATTAAAAGTCATTTTTGAAAGTCGTAGCATTTGTTGTATACTGTACACTGTATTAATTACAATTACAATTTACAATTTACTGTTATTTTTTCTGTTTTGTTAAATTACACACAATACATATTTTAAAAAAACAACAACAAAAAAAACAAGTATTAACATATTTTTTGCCAGTATTTAAATCAGGGAAAATACCACTATTTTATGGATATTTGCTGTAATTTGAAAGAAAATTATGTCTATAGGATTAGAAAACTGTTATTTTACAGATTCACCCTGTGTATTAAGATAATAAAGATAAAAAATAATACCAGTAAAATTACACAAAAAGTAACAATATATGTACTGACTGTAAAAAATAAATAAAAAGAATGTCCACATAAAAATCTATATTTTTACCAATAGTTATGTTCTTTTACAATGAGTGTGGCTGAAATTATTCAATCACATCCATCATGTAAATTGTGATTTATATAATCTTGTCAATTCTGCCCATTGCTGAGTGTTTGTAAGGACTTAAGGATAATATGATATGACAAATGATTTTTATAATACAAAATAAGATCCAAGAATATCTTGTCGTCAATAAAGACTACATTATCTGTAATTTAGCTGTATACTCTCTGATTCAAGAGGCCCGTTACTTACCACAATTGAGAAGCTACGAAACCTAAAAAATATGTAAATCTAGTCACCTTATGTTACCACTATACGTTAGCAATAATTAAACACTTACTTAACTTTGAGCTTCAGGCCCAGGTAGGTGTTCCCTTCATCCTTGACACCATCTTCTCCTTCCTCATTCGCTTTCTGCCCCAGATGCCACCGGAGCACTCTCTGCCACTGGTTACTTCTGATACTAACTTCGCCTGTTTTATCCATTCAACAACGTTTAGCCTGTAAAATACCTGTTTAAGCGAGCATTTCTTTTGCTCTTGATCAAGTGTTTGTTTATGCCTGAGAGGTGCACATTCACATTAGGCACCACTGCAAAGTCCACCTGACAACAAAACAGGTCTACCTGAGCTCTGCCTGGTGATGCTGGTCTCTATGGAAGAAAACAACAACAGATGTCATGTGTCCTCTGGGAAATTCTTCCCTCCCCTAGAAAACCACAGAGGTCGTTCTCTGCACATCTGAGACGATGTTAGGCACAACAAACAAAGACTGAAGTATAAAAGTATTGCCAAAAAACATCTCCCTCCACATTTAAAAAGAAAACTGAAACTGAGGGACATGACTGTTGATACTTAAATGATGTACATCCTTAAATGGCAAATAGAAAAGCAAAATATTAAAGTAACATTAAAAAAGCTGAAATGTAACATAAAAATGCTTCACATGCTCACACACAATTATTCAAAAATAAAGATCTGTACACAATTTCCTGATAAATCTGTGAAGTCAGTGTTCAGATACGTCAGAGTCCGATTCATAGACATGAATGTCATTTACATGCAAGTTAAATCTGTTTCTGACATTCTTTGAGTGTTTAATTAAAGACCTTAAAGTACATTTAGTGTTGCACTGGTGCCTTTTCATGTAGAGGTCAATAAATGCAAATGTCTTCTGGTTGGCCCAAGATGAGCAAAGTCATATGAGTGAGACCTGGATCGCCACTGAGGTCAGGTTAACATACCAGTCACCATGACAACCAGAAGAAACTGATGAAGATCATGTGAAAGAGCCACAAATGTGGTGACCTTGAGAGCACAACACTCGTTTGTGACTCATGAAAAGAATATTAAAGATTGCCTCTGGTGATAAACAAGTTTTTGTCCTTGCTCATGACCCATATGTTGTTTTTGAGACGCTAGAAGACACATCATGAGCAAAACAAGCACTCAGCACAGTGAGTATTTCTGTCTTGAAACTGCAGATGACAGCCTCAAAATCACTGACTCAGATTTATAACAAAACTGTCAATGTGCAGGGTTGAGCTTTTTGTGTAATTGTTCTTCAAAACTGCTCTCTGGTTCGAACATGTGTGGCTGAATTACTCCAGTATTATAAATTAACACTGTGAAGTGTAGAGTAGTTTTAAAGTGTTTGAGTAGAGTTGTAGGTGAGCTGGTGTGCTCGAGCTTTAGTGGGTGGCGCAGGGGGAGGAGTAGGTGTAAACACCTCATAAATCTCCACATCCTAGAGAAAGCAATGCTGTAGAGATACATTGTGAAAATTTCAAAGTAGGAATGAATTATTGTCCAAAAAAATATATAACTCCATAAATTTAATAATGACTTTTTATGCCATTTAATGAATAACTACAGAGGAACTTTAAAACAAACAATTGTACATCACATTATCAGATTCCTGTAACTTGAGTCCCAGCAATTGTTTTTCACACACCCAGGAAACATTATCATTGCAATGTGTGTTATTTGCAGCCTGTTTCTGTATTTGGTTGTGTTTCATAAAGGCTACACCTGTGTTTTCCTTTTTTTTTCTCTTAATTTAGTTGTATTTTGTTTATCTGCATGTGTTTTCTCAATTTTTATTGCAAGTCTATTACTTATAAACTAGTTTACTGGCAAGGATTGTCCTGTCACAGATATATAAGTGTATGTTGTCTGATAGGCTATACCTCAACATGAAAAATTTCTTTTACAGAACATAATACTGAAGAAAATGCTTGGAGGGATTTAGAAATGGCACCATCACATAGTTTGTCCAGTAGAGTTGTTTTCAATACTCTCAGTACTGTTTGCAGCACATGTAGCAGAGCAGACAGTGGTGCAGAGTTAAGCTTTGCCTTCATGGTAAGCGGCAAAACACTTATCTGGAAAGCTATAAAAAATCCTCATTGTTTTCGCTTTTCAATATAACTGTAACATGTACATAAACCATGTATTGATAAGCTAAGGTCAGTAGTGACATTAAAAAACCAGTATAAGGAAGACTCCAGCTGACAGACTTAAAGTGGACTTCTGTTAAACTAACTCCAAGGCCAAGAGGATGCTCAACAGTTATGAGTTCACTTTTCATTGCTTTCTATTTTATTAAAAGTTCAACCATATGAGCATTAAGTACACAGTGAGCATTGATCAGAGTTAGTGTAGAAGTGGGTCAGAGTGTTTTCTGTTTAATTTTGGCACTTTAAACCCTTCATACAGCGGTGCGGAGCAGCGTCGCTGTGACTCACTGGAGTCGTGTGGGAGGAGTTAAAGTAAGATGGCTGCGGGAGAGGGAAGAGTGTTTGAGAAATCATCAAATGGGATGTTTATCTGTCGCTAACAGGATGCACAGCAGCCCCAATGAAGGAGTGGTTAATTCGTTAGCTTCCCCGGCTCAGTGCGGTCCTGCTCGCCACTTGTCTCCGGGTTCCTTTCGCGCTGGTCGCCCGTTTACTGCTCTGACATTGTGGAATTCATCGGCGGCTAGTCGTTAGCAACAAACCAGCGCTAACTCACTAGCCACCAGCTAGCAGGTAGCTATCCGAGGAAAGCAGCAGCCCGCATAACTGTTGAGACTCCTGGAAATATCTAAAGGTACGTAACTTCGTAATTACCCTCTTATAAAGGTACACCGGGGCCTCAGCTACATGACAAGATTATATGCACGGTTGACATGTCAAAGCTAGCTAATTATCTTTGCAGTATCAACTAGCTGCTACATCATCTCGCCATTGAAATGCATTGATTGTTGTTTTGTGACGGAGCCCAGCTTTCTGCCGCCTTGTCTGGATCACAGGAGGTCTGGTGCAGGAGGATGACCTCGCCTAAATGTTTTTCAGATAATGTTAATAAATCAGCTGGTTTAAAGGCAAGGTCGCAGTACTTGGTGGTTGCACTGTCCGTGTGCTAACGGACTGTCAGACTGGAGAAGACCCTGGATCCAAAACACTGCAGAGATTGATGTGGAGCGACCTGACAACTTCTGTGTCCTCGTAGAAATGTGGCGATCATGTTTCTAATACCCGAACACAGAGATTACTTTGGCAGTTATTACTAGCATCTTTGGCTACGATGACTCCTAAATATTCTATAGATTTAATGCTCTTAAAAAAAAACCAAACAAACAAAAAACTGAGTAGACCGGTTCTTTTGCTTCTCCAGAGCCAGTGAGCGCACAGTGCTGTGACTAATGCGTTATGACAGACGCATGAATGCACATTAGTGGAAGGATTTGCATTGAATGTGAATACTTGTGGAGTATCCTCTGAGTCGTCATTTTTTCCTGATATAAAATATAGTTTTTTAAGCTTCACTAATTTAACTTAAAAACTACTTTAGGGTTGAACTAAATGCACAAATTGACAAATTTGACAGTAGAGCTGCAACAATAAACGTTTAATTGATTAGTTCTTAACTAATGCATTTATCGTCAACTGTTTTAAGCCCTCTAAAAAACTTGCAAAATGTTTTTCTTTTTAAACAAAGCTGAAAAATGTTGTTTTGTTATTGTAAAAAAAATAGAATTTTTGCCCTGATAAAAGTTATAGCTGTTCACTCCTTTGGTTGACATCGAGAGATACAGCAAATAATCAATTAGTTGTCAATTACCAAATTAATCTCAAACTGTTTTGATAATAGATGAATTGCTTTTTGCAATTTTTAAGAAAATAAACTTCTCGAAAGGTGACTGAGTGCACAGTGCTGTTACTTGATTCGTCATGACAGACACATGAAGTCACATTAGTGAAGCGATGTGCATTGACTCTCAATACTTTTTGTCCTGATATGTGTTTTGCAGCATATTCTTGGTCTACTAGTCAGAACTGATGAAGCCTCTTGGATGAGAGGTGAAACATCTTCAAAGAACTGAAGCAAGTCCAGTTGCTACAATTGATCTACCAGAATATTCTTGGTCAGACTCTCTGTCATCCTTTTTTACAGATTTAATTTACGCCTTTTTTTGAAATGCCAAAAAAATAGAATGATGAAAAAACATGTGATTGTGATTATTTTACTGTTGAGCTGCAATGTTTAATTGAATATTCAATACTTTGTCAACTATTAAAGTAATTACCATCAGTTTGGATTTGTACTCTTCTTCGAAACTTGCATCATTTTATGTAAACATAACTAAATATATATATATATTATTATAAAAAAAATTATTTTTTGCCATGATAAGATATAGCTGTTTACTTGCGTTCCACAGGTACAGCGATTATTCAGTAACTTGTCAATCACTAAATTAATCTTATATATATATATATATATCTGTTTTCTCGCGCTCCCCAGGTGCAGAGAGTATTCAGTAACTTGTCAAACACTCAATTAATCTCCAACTCTTTTGATAATTGATTAATTGGTTTGAGTAATGTTTTAAGAAAGTAAAAGTCCTGACTTCATCTTTTTATATTTCAGTACTTTCTGCTTTCTTTACTACTTTATGACAGTATACTGAGCATCTTCAGGTGGTGGACAAAGCAAGACATTTGAGGTTTTCATCTTGGGCTTTGAGGGCTGCAAGGAGGCTTGGTGGTTAGCACTGTCACCGGTGCGCGTCCCAGTGAGGACACCGCAGATCTTCTGAGTGGAGTTTGTATGTTCTCCCCGTGCAGCGTGGGTTCTCTCCAGGTTCTGTGGCTTCCTCCCACACAGTCCAAAAACATGTTGAGGTTAATTGGTGATTCTAAATTGTCCGTAGGTGTGAATGTGAGTGTGCTTGGTTGTCTGTCTCTAAGTGTAGCCCTGCGATAGACTGGCGACCTGTCCAGGGTGTCCCTTGCCTTCGCCCTAAGTCAGCTGGGATAGACTCCAGCCCCCCCGTGACCCTAGTGAGGATTAAGCGGTGTATAGATAATGGATGGAATGATCCTGGGCTCTGACACTGATTAACACTCTCCACGAATGTTTTTACATTTTGTGTACCAAATAACCAATCGATTAAAGTGCTGATTATTTTCTCTGATAATTAACAATGAAAATATCTATTAACTTCAGCCCTGTTTGACAGATGACATGAGTTATGATTTTACTAAGTAGTCATTTTAACATTTCTTTACTACTAAAACAAAATGATTATGAGATTCTTGCTGTGGTGTGTACCAAACACACATATTCTATTACATCTGGAGAATGACATCTGTAGTTCAGAGCATCTCTGTCGCATAACAGTGTTTCATTTATGGGTATATGTTGTGACACATTTTTAGCTATATCAGAAAATTGCAGCCCCTACTTCGGCGTATTGCAATGTCAATAATATTTTAAATTGATTGCTCAATTCTAGTTTGCTAATACATTTCAGTCACATCGTACATCCTTTATCATCTTTTTCTCAAAGCTAAAGATTAAAGTTACAAACTTGTATAGTTTGCTCTTCATTGCAATCCTTGATTGACACCTAATTAATCTGCAACACTATTTGGATAATCAGTTTAAGTTATTTAAAGCATTGTGGGCAAAAGTTACTGGTTTCAGATTATTTTAAGTGAATATTTGACATATAAATTTGTGTTTGTGATGGATCATTGAACATTTTTGGCATTTTGTTTTTATTTGGCTACTCTCAATTCATCAAAACACTTCTGATGAATTAATAATAAAAGTCTTAAACCTGTACTGAATTTAAGGTCGTCTATAGCTGCTTTGTACCAAGACAAACTGGCACATTGAGTTCTGAAGGTGGTTTGAGAAGCTGGTTGTGAGTGAGGTGGTGGTTACAGAACGGAAGTATTTGTTGCTACCACGTATCGGTTCAGAGGCTACAGGAAATAGAATATTGAGGCTACAGGTGGTTGCATTTCCTGGCGTGCTGTTCAGAGCTTTGTTCAGATTTTGGTCGTATTTCAGTCACTCTTCTATAAAAGCTCACTGTGAACACACAATCATTGAAGTTGAACAGACAAAAGCAAACAGAAATAAAAGTAAAATGTGAGGAATGTGAAAGAGAATTTTGCAGGGACCTTGGAGCTGTACCTGTTTTCACACCTGGACATTTTCTGGGTAAAGTAGGAGTGGCCACCGGTTTGTCGTAGGAAGCCACAGAAACTTTTGAAACTCTTCCCCACTTTCAGTCTATCAGGAGTTCATCTTGACCTTTGGACTTTGTGGTCTGAGATTGTAACAGTCAAGACTGTGGTGTGGTGTGCTCATTTACTTAGCTTCGACAAACATTCTTGTTTTTATGAAGGCATAAAGGCCTCCCTTTAATGAAGTATGGAGTTGAACTTTGAGCCCATTTTATGTCTGTTTTTATGATGCTGTATGTGTGACCTGAAAATATAACACATTCTGAATTTCCGCATGTGTTATACCTCGTGTCAGCTGACTACTGCATGTCAGGAAGAGAATATTTTGTGGACATGCTGAGACACACTAGCTGATGTGCATCTAAGGTAATTGCATTTATAGGGAATCATAAGCAAGCTGTATTTTCAGTGATCTTATTTTCACTCTTGTCAATTTATTGTAGTCTGTTTTGACTTTATGAGTAGGGCTTCTTTCTGCTTTCAGGCCTAGCTGTGAATTTATACAGCACCTTTAAGATTGTTTGTTTTGGTCTCGGATGCTGAGAAATGGTGAATCGTTGAAGGAAAGTTTGACTGTGTTTAGCTGCCTTTCCTGGTGTTGTTTGTGTTTATACACTCATACTTCTGCTCCATGAAAATTGAATAAAGAAAATCATGGACCCTTATTGATTTCCAGAAGTTGGGCCAGAAGTCATCCAATCTCTTACTCATGTCTGACCCGAGTCCAAGTCATAAGATGTTAGTCCACGTCATGTGGCCACAAATAATAACAAATATGTTTGTAATCTGCTTTAACATTTACTTGTCTGACTGCATGGCACTACACTCATTAACTTCCTCAACCTTGCTGGACTCACCAAAGGAGTCATGTGAATGTTTTTTTTTTTATTCAAGCAAATAGAAAATGAAAGCAAACTGTTTCACAGAAGTAGATTTTAAGATCATGCAGGCAACGATTTATGATGTTAACTTTGAGATAAATGCGTTTAATTGAAATGAGATTTCTTCAGAAGGAACTGAAGGCGCATGCCACTGAAAACCAATCTGTTCAGTGCCAAATATGTCTGTGATTCTTAGGGATGCAAGAGCTTAGATTTCTCAGGAACTTATTTCGACTGATCACTATGCAGAAGGGCTGAAACTAGTGGCTGTTTTCATTGTCGATGAGTAGTTTTTTTAGTAGTCAATCATAAATTATCAGAAAACAGTGAAAATTGTCTCTCAGTGTTTCCTAAGTCCCAAGATGATGCCCTTAAATATCTTGTTTTGTTCACAAGCCAAAGATATTCAGTTTAATGCCATAGAAGCAGAAGAAGAAGAAAAAGAAAATATTCAAGCATAAGAAGCTGGAATCACAGAATTTTGACTTAAAAAAATTACTCAAACCACTAAATCCATTTTCAAGATAGCTGGTGGGTATAATAGTTGACAACTAATCCATTAATCATACAGGTCTAACATGCACATATATTTCCATTGCAAAGAACAGGTCTTTCCTGTAGTAGAATTAACATATTATCATGCCTACGGTTGGAGTGACACACTGGCAGGTGTAGACATGAAACACACTGCTTTTGAAATGTACACATTAGCTGTAAACCTTTAGCCTGATGCTGCTATTTCATTTTGCATATCAATATCATTATCACTGGTGGTTCTGAAAAGTTTATCGCTTGCTCCGTCATGAAGAACAGTCACTGGGTCTGGTAACCCAAAGCCACCGTTAAGAAAAAAAAAAAAAAAAACACTCCTGCAACAAAATCCACCATTATCCATCTGTTCAGTCATTTTCCACTAATCCTCATAATAAATCATCATACTTCTGGTAGATATTTTTGGATCTATGAAGATATGATAGCACATCACAGAAGTACTGCTTGGGGGGTATTGGATACTTTTTAAACAGCATATTTTCCTTTCTTTTCTCCAGTAAACAAAACATTTAAGAAATCAGGTTACAGCACAAGTCAACAGTAACCTGATTACCCGTCTCCATTTAAAAGCATGGAGCGTTTCTTTTTTCCCCCCCTTTTATTAGATGAATAAAGCGAGCAGTAAATAGGGTAAAAGGATATTAAGAATAATCAGAGGATCAATCTTACGGTGAGAGGCAGCTAAACAGTTTCTCCAAACAGAATGAAAGCGATCCATAACACAAAAACAGACTGTCACATGTGTAGATCATCATACGACGATTATGTTTATCAGTTTTGGTCTCTGTGTGCTCCTGACTACAATTATTTAGACAATAAAGGATTTTTTTTGTTGTTGTTTTTTGTTGTTGTTGTTGTTATTTCTTGTAATAACAGTGCATCAACTTGTCACGTTGTAGTGGCAAAAGCTTCATGTATTGATAATACTGATTTTGTATTGTAAAATAATTAGACAATTTTGTGGTCTAGTAACATGAAACAATTTCATTTATGTTATTATTGAAAGTTATATATTTGTTAAAAATATATATATATTTGGGTCATTCTCAATTTACTGTATTTGTCTGTCTACTTTCATTGGGGGATATTTTGATCACATATGACTCTGACCTGCCAGAACGTATGCTGCAGGAACGCTGGAGCACATTATGGCTACCTACCATGTTGTTCTGTCTTGATAGTTTTAGGCATGTACTTATTTGAAAATGTTTTAAGAAAAAAGAAGTTTGAAACTGGATAATTTGCTGTCCAGTAATAATATAATATGTCATAACATGGAAAGGTTATAATGATAAAACTGAGCCAATGTGTTGCAATGACGCAGTAATCTGCCGCCGTACACACAGTGAGAGGATTTGTGCATTCCCAGACTTGGGTTCAGTCTGTGAAGGTGCTTCCAAGAATTAGATTTGGGTTCTTAATTCTCATCTCTTCTGTGTGCCAAAGGATCACAGGAGAGGTTGAGTTTCTGTACACTGAAAAAAGCACCTGTTGCCTTTAACTCTTTATCACTGCAAAACGGACTAATTAAAACATTATTAAAAAAAGCACATTTTACGTGCAAATTAGCTCTGACTAGAACTTGACAAAATGCTAAAAGACATTGAACATATTTTAAATATTTTGGAGGATAACGCAGTTTCTTTATGTGCAACGACTGTTCTGGAAATGTGGATTTTTGCATTTCTTACTTTCCCACCAAAAATACAGCGCCCTCCATAATTATTGGCACTCCTGGTTAAGATGTGTTCTTTAGCTTCTAGTAAATTCAGTTTTTTTTATAAATAATATAGGACCACGATGAAAAAAAAGGAAAATTCAACCTTTAATTCAAGTGCATTTATTCAGTGTCAAAAAAATCCCACATTAAAAAATAATTGTTTTACATCAAATCATATGTGCCACAATTATTAGCACCCTTGATGTTAATACTTTGTACAAGCCCCCTTTTGCCAACAATTCATTTGAGTTGAGTTGAAGGTTACATTTTTCTACAATTTTCAGTGTGAGACTATGCTTCTGCAATAAAAATTGAATTCATTTTAAGGCTTTTAACACATCTTAACCAGGGTCGCCAATAATTATGGAGGGTGCTGTACATCAATGAATGAATGAATGAATGAATAAATAAATTAACAAACATACAAAGTCGTCTTCAAATGTATTCATGCCCTCCCACTGAAGAAGGAAAAAAAACAGCTGTCACTGAAATGAATTGAAATTGACAAAAGTAGTAATAAATACAAATTTATTGAACATCATGACATTGCTTTTGAATTGTGGTTCAACTGAAATATTAAAAAAAACAAAAACAAGCAAACAAGCATGATGGGACCCGTAAACTAATGTTTTGTTGAACAACCCTTTGAGCCAATCACTGCAATCAAGTGTTTTCTGTAACTCTCAGTCAGACTTCTGCACCTGTTGACAGGTATTTTGATTTTGGCCCACTGCTCATCAGCAAAGTGCTCTAATTTGTCCAGGATAGTTTTGTTTGTTTTTTTAAATTATTCTTTTCAACCACAATTCATAAGCAATGTCTTATTTCACTAAATTATCATTTAGCAATTTTTTTTATTTATTATTACTTTTTTCAGTTCCTACTTATTGAGTGACCATTGTGAATTTAGCCTTTTCTTTAATGTGGAAGGGTATAAATAAATTTGAGGATGACTATATGTACATATATATATATATATATGTGTGTGTGTGTGTGTGTGTGTGTATATATATATATATATATATATATATACATGATGATGTGATTTTTACTGTAATTCGTAGCAAGCAAGCATGTTTTGTTACATCTGGAGAATCTGATTACAGGCCATGTCAGCTCTGCAGCAGTAGGTGGACTGGCTTTAGCTATTTCACAGAAGGACTGAGTGGTTTCCTTGGTAACAACGTACTGTAGAGGCTGACTTATATTTGTTTAGGGAAACAGAAGAAAACAAACAGGCTCTTCAGCATAAGGGAATTTCTGAATGAGTGTGTTTTGTCGGTTTGGATGACAGGACAAAGATTTACTGTGAGGTGGCTGTCACTTCAGCATGTCTGACTGTATGAGACCGTTTTTCACTACACTGAGAATTAGTAAGTGGAAATAATGGATTTTATTTGTCTCAGGGTGATGAAGTAACTTGATTTTTTTGTGCATTGTTTTATCTGTAAAAGTGTTCTGAGTTTTGAAGAATTGTCCATTTTTGCAGTGTTGCACTGTATGTTATCCATTTTCCTAGCCTGCGGTAGTTTGTGTTAATGCTGGCGTCAGTAATACACCATTACCTTTAATTGACCTGACAAACATCAGACCTGTGTTGTGCCCACTTTAGATCGACTTTTGCATTCGCATAGTGTTTTTATTGTAAGTGCATTGTTTCATTCTCATTCAGCCACTCACACTGCAGCTACCATGCACATTTTGACAACGCGCTCTACTTGCTTAGCCACGACCTCCCTCATGTATGTTAAACTAATGAAAGCTAAACATAATATAGTGGTGTTTCCATTGCATTTTAAGACCCAAATTAAGGGAAATGCAATAAGAAAATATACAGAAATTGGAGCTTTAAATTAAAAAGTGATATTTCAGGTTCATGTGGAAATGTTTATGTTCTGTCTTTCTGTTTGTTTGCCCAAAACAGAGTGCCCATCCTGACTGGCTATGGAGTGGTGTTGGCTTCAGACTGGATGACAGGGTCTACAGGGAGGACAGGTTCACACAGCTTCTAAAGCAGCAGCGGGCTTTTCCTCGACGTAAGCTGACTGGCAGTGACAGCCCGTTCAGCCGACCTCTTTCTCCGTTTGGATACGCTTTCCCTTCCCTCTCTGCCCCTCTTCTCCCACTTTTCTTCTCCTCTTCCTCCTCTTCCTCTTCCTCCTCCTCCTCCTCCTACATCTTCCTTTCCTTTTATTCCCTCTTAATTTCTTTTTGGATTCCCTTCCTTCAATACTTAGAACTTTTTACTTTTCCTGCTCTGTTCTCTGAGTTCTTGTGACCTTTCACCTGCCTGGGCCCAGTATGAGCTGGCTGAGCAGGTTGAACCCGCGGGGCCCCGGGAGTCGATCCGGGCGCAGCGCTGCCCCCTCCAGCCCCTGCACCGCTGACCCAGAGACCTGCCTCATGGTGTTTGAGAACCACTGGAGACAGGTGAGCTGGAAAAACATTTCCTGTTGAATTGTGAGCAACATGTTGTGCAATTAGGGCTGCACAGTGGTTCGCACCATTGCTTAGCAGCTAGAAGGTCCCCGGTTCGCATCCCAGTAAGGACGCCCGGGATCTTTCTGTGTGGAGTTTGCATGTTCTCCCTGTGCAGCGTGGGTTCTCTCTGGGTTCTCCGGCCACCCCCCAAAGTCCAAAGACAGGCTGAGATTAATTGATGATTCTAAATTGTCCATGGTTGTCAATGTGAGTGTGGTTGCTTGTCTGGTTCTAAGTGTAGCCCTGTGATAGACGGGTGACTTGTCCAGGGTGTCCCCTGCCTTCACCCTGAGTCAGCTGGGATAGTTTCAGCCTCCCGTGACCCTACAGAGGATTAAGCGGTGCATAGATGATGGATGGATGGATGTTGTGCAATAGAGTTAATTGCAAAACTCAATTCACCACTGAGGCCAATGTTATACTTCACGCATCTGCAAGTATGAAAGGGTTCATGTGATGTAAATTCCATCATCTCCCCAAGTTTGCAAGAGGCAAAATTTATGAATGCAGATGTCGTTCTAAAACAAGAATAACAACACTTCCGTTTTGTCTGCAGCTGTCTTTCTGTGTGCATGCATGGGAGTAAGGCTGAACACAGCAACATAGTTTTGCTGAACAATGTTATCCAGATTATGTAGCGAAGGATAATCCATAATGTCCAAAAACAAGTTTAGCATCAGACAGGGGGAGTAAACACACCACTTGACAGAAAACATAGTTTTAAACAAGTTAGAGGGATAGCTTCCCTCCCTGCTACAAAAATACACAAAATAAAATGAAAACTCAACATCAGCTTAATCTCATCAGACATGGTTCTATTCAACCTGAATATTAATCAAACATTAGTGTCTCACATGCAAATGCCCATTAAATCACCAAAAAATGGTAAAAAACTGAAAAACAATTGCATGATTTACTGCATGATTCACGGTCCTGATAGGAAAAAACAAATACTCCTTAGTTAAGTAAAACAATGCTTTAAGATAATTTCAATCCCCAAAATAATAAGTGCTGTTTAGAGGAGATCAAATGAGTTGTTTTGAGAGGTATAGATGTATTTTTGAAGGACAGAGAAGGGTAGAAGAGGAGAGGAGGAAGGATAATGTAAACCAAATTGAGGCAAGTGAACAGGAGAACCCTGGATATTTGTATGAAAAAAAAAAATCTATAAATAAAAAGAGGAGACTTCTCATAACTGGGGTCCAGAGAAGACTCAGATTGCAGCCACTGTCCAAACAAGCAAAAGAGGTAGTTGAATGATCTGTGTCCAGTCCTTCTCCTGGCATCAACTCATAGTCAGTAGTTCCTTATTGCCAAAAAAAAATCTGTAAATCCAACTGAATAAAACTTCAAAATATCTCTTTTTTCAGTTCTCACCACTAACACTGTTCTCCTCCATGCTGCCTTTGTTAGATTTTTTTCAGCTCACAGGTTTACCTGATTTATCTCCTCCCATCCTACCTTCCTTTCCTGTCCAGCTAAAAAGGGCCATTCTGTACACTTTTCTTTCCCTTTACTGCGGCAACTACGTATTTGAATGTACTGACTGTAGGTGTGTGTGACAGTAGTAGGACGTGCTTTGATCACCTGTGTCTGCTTTTGATTATTAGAAATTTTAAGCGTATTTTTCATAATTTGTGTACCATCTTGCTTTTTGCATTATTCAACTATTTTGTCGTGAAGCTGTTTCGATGCATTCCAACACTGCTGCAAATTCAGAGAGCAACATTTTTTCTGTAACTTTTATGAGCGAGCAAAGAAGTCAAACATTATAATACCACAAGAGCTGTAGTTAACCAAAGAAAATATTGCTTGACTGAAATTGTACCTACTCTTTAACCAATTGATTGTTTGTGGGAAAAATAAAATCTGCACATTATTTTTTAACTTAATTAGTGATTAGCTAAATCGATCACAGTGCGCCGAATGCACTTCACCTGCAAGCCTTGTTAGACTAAATGAATTATTAAAAAAAATAAAAAACTGGTATTTGCAACATATTAAATAATTGTACTGCAGTTATTTTGTACTGAAATGAGAACTGGCTCATACACATGTGGACAAAATTGTTGGTACCACTCGGTTAATGAAAGAAAAACCCACAATGG
>NW_007577914.1:29256-38665 GCF_000690725.1 Stegastes partitus
CTATCTGAACTATTGAGAAGTATGGAAAAGTTTGTGTGTTTACATGAAATGCCATGTTGGTTGTAGAGCTGCAAACATGCAAACTGTAGTAAATTGTGTAAAGTTATTGTGAAGAAATGTGATATATCCAGTTTTCCACAGTTTCTTTGATTATTTAGACATTTATTTTCTGTTGATCAGCTACCTGCTCAGTCATTTTAGCACTAAATCTGGCATTATCGAGGCGATTTTCAGTGTTGGAGAAAATATTTATTGATTTTGTTTTCTTTGTTGAGCAGCACACAGATGAAAAGTAAACACCAACAGCAAATGGCTGAGAGGCCAGTTTAAATTTTAAGGCTCTCTGTCTTTGTTTTAGTGAATGATTATCCATCCAGACACCAAGTGTAGATGTTCACACATTCAGTTGGCTGTGTCGTTGCTGACGAGAGCAGTCAGTCAGTGTACTTTAGCAGCATGACTGGATGATGTCCAATCACTGACTGAAAGTTTTATAGGTTACAGAGCCTTGTCACGGCCTGACGCTTGAAATGCTCTGAGGCAACATAAATCAGAGTGACATGGGTGGATTGATTGCAGGGTGTGTAAGCTTTGCAAATGTACCTTTTCGAGGCCAGACTTTCACAGGGAGTAAGTGTTCAAGGAGGAATTCAGCATAGAAGAAGCAGATAGTACTCTTAATATGAGAAAATGTTGTAAATGGATTGCAGCATACCCACAGCACGTCTCCACCTCTACTATGTAGCAGCATGACACCTAATACTGCATCTAACATGCATGTGCTTAGGGTAGCATGAACTATCAGTCCGTTGTGTTTTTATAGTTTTTAAAAAGTCAAGTGTTGTCAGTTGTCACGTTACATGTAAGTTGATACCAGAAGATTAAAGAATATAGTGAGTGGTTTTGTGGGAGAACATGTTTTGCAAACAGTCTGTTGTGAAACATTCACCAAATTGGTTTCTAGCAACTTCGTGTTTCATTTTGTTGTAGCTCACACATTCACCACACATTTTTTGAGATGTTGAAACACAAAGAAGCACAACTCTTATCTGCACAAGCTGCTGGCAGATCTGCAAGTTCATTATTGCTGCAGTCACGCTGACTGGAAGAACTCTTGATAACTGTTGTGAAATCTTTGCTCATTTGACAGTTTTTTTTTTTCTTCACATTATCTTGATGCCATGTTGTTGCATTTTATTTTTAAATATTTGAATTTTGTTTTTTTGCTTTTATAAATCCATCATGCATGTTATAATTTATGAATTTATTATTAAAGTTAGAAAATGAAGCCCAACACATTTTCACCCCATCTAAGGGGACAAAGATTCTGACATTGAACAATGGATTCTGTTCACATACTTTGACAATGAAACAAAAAAACAAAGACTTTCACCAGCCAAGTAATTCCACTGTTGTCTGTACAGTTAAAGCAAAACTTGCTCAGGACTGAATTTAAGTGCATAAGAGACCAGTAAGGATTCATGAGAAATGTTGGTGGGGCTGCAAGATGGTGCAGTTGGTAGCACTGTTGCCTCGCAGCAAGAAGGTCGCTGGTTCGCATCCCGGTGGGGGCACTGGGATCTTTCTGCGTGGAGTTTGCATGTTCTCCCCGTGCAGCGTGGGTTCTCTTTGGTTCTCTCTTCTCCGGCTTCCTCCCACACAGTCCAAAAACATGTTGAGGTTAATTGGTGATTCTAAATTGTCCGTAGGTGTGAATGTGAGTGTGCTTGGTTGTCTGTCTCTAAGTGTAGCCCTGTGATAGACTGGCGACCTGTCCAGGGTGTCCCCTGCCTTCGCCCTAAGTCAGCTGGGATAGACTCCAGCCCCCCCGTGACCCAAGTGAGGATTAAGCAGTGTATAGATAGTGGATGGATGGAGAAATGTTGGTCACATTTCTGCTTTGTAACTCTTTATGCAAGTGTAATAAGTGTTAAATATTACACGAAAACCTCACTTCTCACCTCCTTTTTCTCAGGTCTCTTGGGTGTTGGAGCAGCATGAGACGTCATCCTCCAGTGACGACCTGACAGCAGTGAGAAATCACACCGACCAGATGTTGTGTCTGCTGGCAGAGGAGCGGCCTGCTGAGAGCTTAGATGGCGGTGCCAGCGTGCCACCGATGGGCCCCATACTGGAGCTGGTGGTCACCGAGAATATCTTGGAGGGCCTGGTTCAGTGGCACCTCCGCCGCGGCCTGGACCAGGACAGCCAGGGGGCACTGCTGAAGCTGTTTGAGATGCTCATCGGCCAATCCCAGCAGCCTCTGCTGCAGCACACAGCCGTCCTCCACCCCCTGCTGAGGCTGCTGGGAGCCTGTGCTGACCCAGAACTCGGCTGTCCTTCAGCTCTGGAGAACAGCCTGGTGCTGCTGCTCAACCAGGTACACAAAAACCTACCTTCTTCTCTTGTATATACTGTACATACAGTACAATCTGGTCATTTTTAGGACCCACGAAAACTAGAGAATCTACAAATATCAGGGTTCCTATGCAAGTATGGAAAGTATGGAAAAGTATGGAATTTGATTTGATAAATTTCCAGGTCTGGAAAAGTTTGGAAAATGGAAACTATTGCATGGAAAAATATTCATGTTTCCAAGACTATTACCACTGTTCTATTTTCTACAACATAAAATTATGAATATGTAAAAAATGAAATAGATGGATCTGTTTTTAAGGCCCTAAGCAGTGCAGCTAAAATGTTTGTGTGAGAGCACACAGTAGGCTACGCGTTCATATAATAGATCCATGGCTACACATCCCAGAAAACATTTGGGCAGATTGACAAGTTGAATGCCCGCCCTCTGCTCTTATCCTCTTCCAACCCATTGGCCCGCCCAAGTGTCGTCAAGTTTCACTGCTGCTTCGACAGACAGGTGATGTCCACAAAGTTTGTGAGCGAGCTATTCAAAATGTCTTGTATGGTCATTGACAGAACTCATAATGGGTAAATGTAAATTCTCTGACGACTGGCTCATAAATCCCATATATAAAGACTGGTTGGATAAGGATCCCGAATGGATAAAGAAAGCTAGATGCAGACTTTGTGTGAAATCGAGTCATATGCAGGGGAAAAGACACGTTTGTCTTGTCACCGCATCCTCTGCACTGAGAGTCACAGCATTTTTGACTAAACCCAGCATGAGTCCAAGTCCGACAACATCAAGTGAACAGAGTTCACTATTTGAATTTTGAGAAGTCTGGAAATTAGGGTCTGGAAAAAGTATGGAAATTTGGAATTTTAAATGTGTAGGAACCCTGAAATATCAACATACACAGATTTTTCTAGTTTATTTACCAGACAGTCCTAAAGGAGCGGATCAATAGGAAACAAAGACTTCATTATATTAATTTACAGCTCACGCTGCTTTTGCAGTTTGCTTGTCATTTTTTTTGACAATTGATGTATTTGTGACAATAACAAAAAAACAAACAAACAAAAAAAAAAACAAACATGAAGGAGCGGCAACGAGGATTTAGGAATGGCAGGCCGCTGCTCCTAAATGAACGTAGAGGGAACACTGACCCTACACATGTAATAAAATAGAAAATAAGTAAGTCAAGTTGTCGCGACATCTCTGTGATTATTATTGCTAATTTCATTGCCTAATAATAAAATCTGTATGTGGTTTTTATTCCTGACAATTTAGTTTTTAGTATAATTTCCAGTTAATTTCACCTTTCACAATTTGAATTTTTAACTTGTATTGATGGTGCACGATTTGTCATCCACCAGGTGTGCGTGTCCATGGCCCGGCAGCCGGTGGTTCTAGAGATGTTGTTCCGGGCTGCACCAGCCCAGCAGGGCTCCACCAACCTGCTCATCTTCTCCCTCCTTGTGCCGTTCATCCACCGGGACGGAGCGATTGGACAACAGGCCCGGGATGCTCTGCTGCTGGTAATGGCAGCCTCAGCAAGTCATGAAGCCGTGGCACGATACATCGCTGAGAACTCCTACTTCTGTCCGGTGAGTGACGACACTCTTGAAAACTGGTGTTTTTGTAGAGAAGGCAGTTGCAGGTGACGGGCTTTATGAGTTTGCATCTGTGTCCTGTTGTCTGGTTTTTGTTAGAAAAGCGAATGCAGCTATGTTTTTGCTATGTTATTTCCCACTTGGTCTTTATTTGATTTGTGCATTTCTTATAAATACAATTAACTACTTTTAATTGCGTCTGTGGAGGCAAAATGGGACTCAAATCAAAACCTCTTTGGAAAGCTTGTACAGCTGAACTTCCTGACTGACTCAAGCACTCATTAATTATTTAGTTTAACTGTTAATAGCTCACGACTCCACAGAAAAGCTGAGATCCAGCAGTGTGGGATTGACTGTTTAACATCCTCATTATTTTAGTTTTTTTTTTTCATATCCAGTCCCACTGAGCTTCCTTAAGAGAGAAGATAAAAACAATATAACACAGCTACATAACTCTTAGCTTAGCTCATCGGTCAGCTTTGACTTTTCCATGTGATCATGACCTGCATTTCACTGATGTGAGAGTTGAGCTTATAATGTGGGATCCCGTCTTGCTTTGCAGCCCGGCTATTACGAAAGAGGAGGCTGAGTGTGCGTGCGGTCTAATTTTGATGCATCAGTGATGGTGTGCGATAATGGAAAAGGAAGGAGATGACTATGTACTCTGACAGACCACTCATCCTTATCTACTTTCTATCAGCCCCGTCTCAACTCAAGGCTTCCTGCAGATATCTTAGAAAATAACCACCTCACCCAGCATCACATGTTTACAGTATTTAGGATTAACTGAAGCACGGGAGACCGGAGAGCACAGCAGGGCGATTAGACTGAGTCTACTTTAAATGATCCTCTCCAGACATGTTTTAAAACATAAAAAAATAATCTGCTTTTAATAGCATTTCCTGTCTGATACCGTTCTCCCTGTCTGAGTGCATTTACAGTACATGTGCGTTAGTACTCTGGTTATGACTGGGTTTTTGAAGCATCCTGGTCCATCCTGATTAGGGTTTGTTGTTGTATTACCTGTACAGGACTGCAGTGTTGGCTACTGTCTATTTCAAAAGCAAAATTTTGATTTATGATTGTCTAAAATAAAACGCCACGATGACTTGAGGGTGGGACTTGTTTCTTTTAGGGATTGTAGCAGGAACTATTGTCTGTTGCCAAGAGGAAAAAGTAAACACCAAGGAGCTGTGCCAATCCGTGTTGTCGTACAGATAGGTGACAAATTAAAGGAAAAACCTTAACCTTTGACCCCTCTAACATGGAGGTCTGATGGTTCTGTTATACTGTAGTAGGCATGTTGCTGCCTTGGTTTGGGTTCACTTACAGGAATTGGTCATTGCAAATCAGTATAGAGTTTTTAGAGTGATCAGATGTGCAGATGGGAGTGGTCTCCATAAGCATCCATAGGACATAAAGGGTGACTGAATGGTTTGAGGGAATATCTTTTGGAAACTGACATTCCATCCCTCCAGTAGAATTTCAGAGCCTTGGAGAACCAATACTAGGATGTGTTAAAGCTGTTCTGGCAGCACGTGGTGGCCCAACATCTTACTAAGTCACTACATTTATGTTTTTCCTTTAATTTGTCACCCATCTGCAGTTTCTTACAGCTGCCACTAGATGTAATTGAAGAGCCATATTTTACTTATTACGCGCTTTAAGCTGTATATGCTGAATAACATTGAACTCAAACCCTGCTGACTCTGTAAAATATGAATCAGAGCGTGTATGCTCACAACAAATGTCAACCTTGGCAGTGAAAATCTGGTCACATTTGAGCTTTAAAACTGCATTACGAGAGTGAACGGCATGGGAGATGCATATGTCTTGTATATGAGAGTTTAATGCTGTGGTCAGTACTTCTTATCTTTTCCCACTGTCTGTATGCTCTGGTGGTAAAGACCTAGATCAGCTATTTTCTGCTCATCTTCCCTCCAGCTGCTTCAGTATGACCTACTTACAGCTGAAAAGGTCCGATGGAGGTGGCATCAAGGACCGAATGCTCCTCTCTGTCTGAGTCTTGCTATTTTCTGTCTATGCATTCTCACACATTATAATCAGCTCTGGTTGACATTTTTGGATGTAGGTGTAGATCCTTAGACAATATAACCCTTCTCATGGCATAAGCAGTGTACATCCTACACTCCAATTTTCTCTTGTCCTTCAATGTTATCACATAGCTCTTTTTTTGATGAATCTGGATTAACCCTCTGTACCAGCTTCTTGGTGCATGGTGCTCCTGTCACATTTTTTTGCTCGCTGTTTCGCTGCATTATACTCCTCAATCTCCATGGAATACGGTCATGTTTAGAAGTAGAGAGAACTCAAATGTGTCTTTGATGCAGTTTAAAAATGAATAAGGTTATAAATCCTAAAAAAGGAAAAACAAAAGTTGAATTTCTTTCATTACTTAATTTACTAAAATGGGGAAAAAACCCTGAAATCACCATGTACAACATTTTCCAAGTTCCCACATGTGGTACCAATACTTCAGATAAAATGACACTAGCTCCTCTCGGCACTGTGTAAACACATCCTCCAGTTCAGCCCAGTTCAGACAAAAAGTCCCAGAATTTTTGTCACACAACTGATCGCCGCTGAGTCACTAATGGCTTACTAGTCGTGCTGAGCGGTACTACATTATTTTTGCTTTTTACAAAGTCAGGTTAGAGCAAACACTTCATTTTTTCGCAGATTTTTAAATTAGACTTGTAGAATGAAATGATTTGATTAAAAACGAGGATCGTCAGCTTCCTGATGGAACCACACGTCGCAGATGAAGTTCAAGGAAATCCAGAAAGTTAGAAACCTGATGATTTTTTCTTTTCCCAACACAACATGCTTTTAAACCCATCAGTGGGTTTTGGAGGTTAGAGGATTAACAAATTGTTTGCTTATGCTTTGTTGGGTCAACAGGCCCAGGATACTCTCTCTCATATTTTCAGTGGTTCAGCATGAAAAAAAACAAAAAAATATAGTTTCATAAATGTCATCTGCTGTTGTCAAAACACTACATGATGACTGTAAAGCTTTTCTGTCCAAACAAACTCTAAAGTCCTTGTGTTCATTTACACCCCTTGACCTGGCAATGAGCTGTTGAAAATGCGGGTAGGGTGATTGTGATTATTATCAGACTGTCCTATTGTCTTTGTGTTGAAATTGTTTAACTTTTATAGCGTTTTTAAACACTTTGTAAAACCTTTTTTAGCCACAAACTTTGCAGCAGTTAGTAATTATGGCAAAAGCACAATGGAACAGTTTGTCATGTGGCTGCAGATGACTACACAATAAATTTTTCCTAAACATGGTAATAATTCATTTGATTAATAATTTAGTTGTGTTTGCAGATTCTGTTTATTATGCAGGGCTTTTTGTTTACTTTTTTAAATAAATCAAATAATCTATCATTGAAAATCTGCTAAAAAAAAACAAAACAAAAGACTGAATTTGTAGGAGTCACACACATTTTTACCTAAGAGCCTTCAGCGACCTGTTGACCTGCTGTGGAAGATCAGCTGTCTCACCTGTACCCTCTCCGCCTGTCCCCAGGTGTTGGCGACGGGCCTCAGCGCTCTTTACTCCTCTCTGCCCAGGAAGATTGAAGTCAGAGGGGATGACTGGCACGCTCTGCGGCGGGAGGACTGGATGGGCGTGTCGTCGCTCGTGCTCTTCATGAACTCGCTCGAGTTCTGCAACGCTGTGGTGCAGGTCGCCCATCCCCTGGTCCGCTCTCAGCTTCTGGACTACCTCCACAATGGCTTCCTTGTACCCGTCATGGGTCCTGCCCTGCATAAGGTACGAAAGAAGACAAAATTTATTCCGGATCTGTCTTTGTTGGAAATAGTTCCCAGGGTTCCATTATGTGAAGCTGTAACCCCCACAAACCATTAACGTGGTTGCGACTTGTGTATACTGAGATTTGTGCATACTGACCCTGTAATTAAAACAGGATGACGTGGACCACACATTGACCACTTGGGTGGGGATTTTCTTTAGTTACTTGTTGACATTTCATTGTTTGAAGTGAATTAGCAGCAGACATACAACTTTGAGGATTTGCTTTGTTCTGCAACAGATGAGTCACAGCATGAGTCAAAAATGATCTCACAATGTTTGAAGAAATTCTGTTATTGCCTGTTTTCAATCTTGGCCCTCTTTGGCAGTTTTAATTCAGATTTCTTTGTGTGTGTCTGTTTGTAGTCGTCGGTGGATGAGATGATCGCCAGCACCGCCTACCTGGATCTTTTCCTGCGCAGTGTGACGGAGACTTCCCTCCTCAAAACCTTCCTGCGCTTCATCCTGCTGCATCGCCACGACAACGACACCATCCTGGACACGCTGCTCACGCGCATCAGCAGCAATTCAAGGGTCTGTCTATATGCATATGTGTGTGTTTGTGATGGAGCCCTGAGGCCCTCAGATGAACTCGTCTGTGTGGGTGGTGCGTGGGCTGAGAGCGAAAACTGATTGAAAGTAGAAAACAGAAGTATTGAGTTTCTCTGAACAAACATGGAAACTAAACTCTTTTCAAGTCTGCTGCATCAATTGACTATTGTGTGGCACAATGTTCATATTTGATAAAAACAGGCCACCGTCGAATGTTTGTACATAAATTTAAATTCTCTCCAAATAGTACCTTCTAGTCACTCTGGAACAATAGTGGTGGTTAGGAAAAGTAAGATAGGATTTCATCACTGTATCATGTTGCAGGTGTTTCACAGTATCATAGTTGAGAGGTTTCAGAGAGTTGCAGAGAGCAACAGCAGAAACAAAACAGAAAGTTGTTGACAGCCTTTGCCTTTTGTTGTGTTTCTGGTTGTTTCTCACATAAAATTTTAATACACCAGTATCACTGAACACAGAGGGCTGTGCTACGAAGCAAAATTCATGGGTTAGTGAGGCATATAGAGCCTTAAGTGCCAGAGTTTTCAATGTCATGAAACTGGCTGTCTTTTAATCTGGCTTGTTCACCATGGTAGCTTGCAGTTAGTAGTGTTTTGCCAAAAAAATGTTTAAACGTGTTTTTATTTTTGGTCCTGATTTGCTGCTAAATTTGATTTACCCTGCTATTACTAATAAATATATATTCATAGATTATAACATATATTCAATCAGTAACACTTTGATTTGGCCAAAAACTAAAGTGATTTCCAAATATTCATTATGTGATGTACTTCTTGAATATCATGTTCCACTCTATGAAGTTTAAGAGCTCTATTGTGCAGATGTCAAGTTCCAAATAAGCAGCTGCATTGAGAGTGCACTGAGCTGTAAAATACATTTATTAACTTACATCATGTACAGTTTTCTACGAGCATTCCTCTCTTGCATTATTTCTAATAACAGCTCTTTTTACCGTAGGAAATGTATAAATTGTTCATAACTCTCCATTATATTAAATACTCAGTGAGCCTTTGAATTGCCCCTAGGG
>NW_007577914.1:39050-74896 GCF_000690725.1 Stegastes partitus
GTGAGGATTAAGCGGTATATAGATAATGGATGGATGGATAAATTATAACATCTTGTTTTTCTTGACTGAAGTATACGTCATACCCCCCCTTTTTACAGGAGTGTTTACAGAGCCTGATGAAAAATGCTTGTGTTTACAAAAAAAAAAGTTGATGGCCACCATCGTGATGCTCATCATGTCTGATTGGGACTTTAGGTTTTGTCGAGCCAGCTAATGCAAAGAAAGCCTGGCTATGTCACACTTGCTACATAGGACACCCATCTGGGTTTCCACATCCTGGAAAACTCCTGATTTTCATTACAAGAGGACCTGCAAAATTAGTGGAAAGGATAAATGTGTGCCATGTATATTTATTTTGGGAATCATTACAAAAATAGGACCTAGTTCATTTGAAATACATTCATAGCATATATAAATTGGCTCTCATGTGTATTGCCTCTGTGGATAATGACTGTTTTCTAACCAGTTTCCTTATCTGTGTGCTGCAGCTCTGCATGGTATCGTTGAGCCTCTTCAGGACTCTTCTGTCCCTAAACTGCGAAGACGTCATGCTGCAGCTCATTCTCAGGTACGTCGGCACATCTGAGCTCATTTATTGTGAAGTGGTAAATAGTCTGCACCTGTATAGCGCTTTTCTAAATTAGTGATACTCAAAGCGCTTTGCAGTGTGCTTCTCATTCACCCATTCACACACCAACAGAGACAGAGCTGCCATGCAAGGTGCTTGCAGTGTCATTGGACACTTTGACATGTGGAAGCGTGGGGCATTGAACCACCAACCTTGCAGTTAGTGGACAACCTGCTTTATCCAATGTGCACGAATAATATCGGGTAGAATGTATTTTTTTCTATATTTGTTGCAAAGCCATGATCTGTTGGTATTGGTCATTTGAATATATAGTGCAGAGATATACCATTTGGGTTTTGTAAATTTTGTAAACACTTTGTAACCCTAAAAGATAATTTGGTTTTCAAGTGGCCTCAAAATGGTTCTGATATGGAATATGTCATGCTCACATTTTACATTTTTTAATTTATCAATGGCAGCTTTGCCTTTGTAATGATGTGTTCAGGACTAATAGTACAAGGTGCCTGGTACTTTGCACTTCTTGCTATTTTAGCATTAGGCATGTTTCCATAAAAATGTGAAGTGAATTTAAAGTGAAGCATTGAAATGCGAAATGTAAATTAGTGTTGTCAGAAGGTAGTGGCTGTGTCACGCATGGCTTTAGTAAACAAAGTGGAAAAATACAACCCTCCCCCCAAAAAAATAAAAATGTGCAAAAAAAAAAAACTTAAAGAAAAAAAAGGAAAACAAATTTCTGCCAAAAAAAACTGGAGAAAGGCACTAACAAATTGTTTTGTATTGGAAAAACTGTAGTTCTTTTGTGTCAGCTGGTATTGGACAGGATTTTTGCCGTCTGTAGACAAAGACAATAAAAAAAGAGGAGACAGCTGATCAGTCTTGTGAGTCTAAAGAAGTGTCCAAAAACCACAAGCAAGTGGTTGAAAAGCTAGAATTTGTTCTGAAAATGTTGGAGAATCAAAACATCCATCCATCCATCCATCCATCCATCCATCTATCTTCTAGATGGATGGATGGATGGATGGATGATGCTTAATCCTCACTAGGGTCGCGGGGGGCTGAAAATATCCCCGCTGACTCAGGGTAGAGGCAGGGGTCAGCCTGGACAGGTTGCCAGTCTATCACAGGGCTACACTTAGAGACACACAACAAAGCACAATCACAACCACACCTACGGACAATTTCGAATCACTAATTAACCTCAGCATGTTTTTGGACTGTGGGAGGAAGCCATGCTGCACGGGGAGAACATGCAAACTCCACGCAGAAGGATCCTGTGAACCGGCGACCTTCTAGCTGTGAGGCAATGGTGCTAACCACCGAACCACCTTGCAGACCCAGAATCAAAACAGTCTTTTACAAACCAACCGATTACTTGGGGAAATAGTCTCAGCTCTACTATCTTCAACCATCCCATCTGCAAACACAGCAGGATGTTAGACATTGCAAAAAACCTAATTGCTCTGCTTGTGTTAAATGTTCGCTAAGTCACAATGTTTTCAAAATAGAATTGATGCACTTCATGGACAATGGAAACATCTTTTTCACATAGCAGAAACCCACCTAGAGCTAGTGTAACAACAGTAAAGAGCTATAAACCAAAAAACTTTTTTTTTTTTAAATTTTGTTGTTACTATTCACTTTTTCTAATGCAATACTTCAAAATATGTGTAAAGTCATCTATGGAAACACAGCTATTGAGAATCTTTTGACATCATAAATGCGGTGTGTGGGGTGCCCCTATAGCTCACCTAGCTGAGCAGGCGACCCATGAACAGGGGCTACAGTCCCCGACGCAGCGGCCGTGGGCTCGACTCCCACTCACGACCCTTTGCTCCAGGTCTCTCCCCATTCTTCTCCCCCCTTTCCTGTCTCTCTCTACTGCTCTAAAATAAAGGCAAAAGCCCAAAAAATATAAAAAATAAATAAATGCAGTGTGTGACTGCAGGAGGTCCATCACAGCACGATAAAACAGCCAGAATTGTAAACATGGTATTAAAAATGACTGACTATATATTCAGTTTGTTAATGTTCCTAAATGTCTGTATCTTCAGTCTGTGAAACGACTATTATTAAAAAATTACTGAAATAGTTTATGTGTGTTTGTGCTTCCAGGTATCTTCTGCCCTGTACTCATGTAATGCTGAGTCAGCGTCGAGCTATCAGGGAGACCGACTTGTACGGAAAGTCAGCAGACAAGTTCCTGTCGCTGATCCCAGAGTGCTGCCGGCTGAACGCATCCTCCGCTGAGCGGGACGAGGACGGTGCATTCTGGGGCAAAGGTGAGAAACAAACACCTGTGGAGAAAAAAAATGATAATTGTGGTTCTAAACACAAAGAGAATACTTGGTGCTGTGTTAACACTCAAAATTAATTCTTTTGGGAGTTATTTATGCAGCCTTTTCAGTATTTTTTTTAGTAATCTTTTGTGAGGCCTCATAGGGATCAACCAAAAACAGTAAATTTGCCTGATAGGTGTCAAGATTATCATTGTATTCACAGGCACAAATTAGTCATTTGCACTCTTTACTTTCTGTCAGTATTAACTATTGTGGGAGAAATTGAAGTTAAAGGTTGTAGTTACAGAGAGGAACACCTAGAGGCTGTTCACAGCAAGCTAACAGATGTGTTTTGGTATTACATGACACTCTTGTGTGTTGTTTTTTGAAAATACATTTGTTTCAGCTGTACTGACAGGCCTTGGGGGCTATTAGTTACGCATATCACACTGTGTGTCATTCTACAGTGCTAAACAGTCCCAGCACTGAGTCTCCAGCACCGCCCAGACCCAGCACGCCGTCCCGCTTGGCCTTTTTCATGCGCCAGCAGAGCAGTGGCAGTGGATCAGGAGGCGGGGGTCCCTCAACCCCCACCAGCATGGAGCCACTGCAGTCAGGTTCTTCCAGCTCCCACCCTCTGTCCCCTGACAGCCCCATGCACCAGCAGCAGATCCATACAGATTGTCTGGACTGGGACTCGGGTTATCTGGAGTACCTCAAGGACGCTCGGCGGGGCATCGAGCTTTGCTCCTGGTCCTGCCGTGATTGGTCGGCGCCCTATGATGGAGAAAACCCCTCCCCAAACACAGCCCCTCCGCCTCCACCTCCTCCTACCTCCAATCCCTCTATGGCTTTGTTCCCTGAGCACTTCTCTTTCCAGCAGGGAGCGAATACCAACACTCCTCCGGGCCAGCAGAGGGCGGCCATCGTGGCGGCAGCGCGGTCTGAGTGGAGCAGCTCAGAGAGGGACAGCGGAGAGTGGGATGTTACGATTGGCAAAAACAACTGCATCAGCCTCACGCCTCGCTCCAAGAAACGCAGCCTGCAGAGGGAGGAGCTCCTCCCCAAGCCTGTACCTCCTCTCGTCCCTTCTTTGTCCTCGGCCGCCCCTTTATCAACCTCCCACCCTGTTTCATCCCCAGCTCCTCACATTCCCTCGACTGCCATTACTGTTAGCTACCAGGCCATGTATAATGGAACGATGGGGCAGGGGGACGGGTGCTCAGACAGTCGTGACAGAGGACTAGAGGTAAAGAAAGTAAAGAGAGACTTGGGGGAGCAGCAATTTTTGGATGAAAATGCCAATCAAAATGGATCCCTTGTCACGTGCCCCTCCCAAACCTGCACTGCTCTCCCACAGTCCATTTTCACCAACAGTGACATCAGCGATGCAAAATCTCTTCGCCCTACCCAGATTCCCTGTCAGAGCTCCATCACCCCGCCAGCGTCTGATACCAAACTGCTGACCAGCGACACCTCAAACCCACACGGTGCATCCTCAGATCTTCCAGAAGCCAACCAACAATCTGTAGAGAGTCTTATAGAGGAGCTGCTGACACAAGCACCAGGAGACCCACAGGTACCAGGAGACGCCAATGGTCAGGGCATCAGCATCGAGGCCTTTACACAGGAGCTGAAGGAGCTGGAGGACCGAGTGAAGGAGCGCATTAGAGCAGCCAGCCAGCTGGAGGAAACTACCAGAGAGTCTTTGTCCACCGAGAGGCAGGAAGAAGAACAACTGCTGTCCTCGGCTTTGGAAGCGAAGATGACGGGTGACGCCAAGGGAGACGGGTCAGTGGTGGGTGTTTGCAGCCCTGCCAGACCCCTCAACCAGCCCATCTCCCAGCCATACACAGGTAAGACCCATTGTTGTCTTTTCATCGCTGATTAACCAGTACTCTGTGCTTGTGAGTAAGCACTGTTGAGAAAGGGTTGTATTGTAGTTTTTTGTTTATATCAGTATCTGCTAGTGCAGCATGAGGGCATCATTAAGAGGAGGTATTATATTGAGTATTTGTTTGATTTTTATTTTTTGTTAAGTTCATAGTTCCAAAGGGCTGCAAGGTGGGGCAGTTGGTAGCACTGTTGCCTCGCAGCAAGAAAGTTGCCGGTTCGTGTACCAGTGGGGGCACCGGGATCTTTCTGCGTGGAGTTTGCATGTTCTCCCTTTGCAGCGTGGGTTCTCTCCGGGTTCTCCGGCTTCCTCCCACCCAGTCCAAAAACATGTTGAGGTTAATTGGTGATTCTAAATTGTCCGTACGTGTGAATGTGAGTGTAGTTGGTTGTCTGTCTCGAAGTGTAGCCTTGCGATGGACTGGCGACCTGTCCAGGGTGTCCCCTGTCTTCACCCTAAGTCAGCTGGGATAGATTCGAGCCCCCCGCGACCCTAGTGAGGATTAAGTGGTGTATAGATGATGGATGGATAGTAGTTCCAAGATAATTATGTCAAGACCTCTTAAGCTACAGTGGCTAAAGACAAGTTTTTTTTTTTCTCCATGAAAACAATGATTAGTTGCAACAAATAAATTAATCAGCAGCTATTTTGATAGCCGATTAATCAGTTTGAGTAATTTACTATAAAAACAAACTTCCAGCTTCCTACTTCTAAATATTTTCTATTTTTTTCACTCTTCTGTGACAGTGAACAGAGTATCTTAGATTTTTGGAAAAAAACAAGACATTTAAGGGCATCATTTTGGGATTTTCTGCATCTTGTGGCAGTTATGTCCGCAATGTTTTGAGTTATTAACATTTTACACTTAGTTGGATGATGTAGTGAATATGTTTTGTGACTGAAAACTGGATTTAATGTTCTCTTTTGTTGTTTTTTGTGTAGTAAAGTGCCTTTGTTTGGGAGGTAAAAAAACCATAAGATTGCACCTGGAAATCTTTGGCTCTCATTTAAAGAAGTGTTTACTTTATCTGCCGAACTAAACACAAGATCAGAATAGTGACATAGATATAATACTGACATTTTACATAATATTCAGCCATTTTATGGAACAAACATTTAATAATTCATCTGCCAATTATTTTGTCACTATCCACAATAGAGATAATCATTAGTTGCAGCCCTACGGATTGGGTTTTACGCAGCTCAGTTCCAGAGTCTGTGTTGTCCTTCCGACTTTGTTATGTTCAGTAACGCAGTATGGACTCAAGTACCTGATCACAAAACAGCACTTGGCCATTAACCATAAACTATATAAACTATAGCAGTCTAGGAGCCACTTGGAAGTAGCTTTCGCTCACAACACTAGGGTTACTGATCTTACTGGGATAACAGCTTCTCTGCTGCCTATTCAGCCTGATAACTTCCAGGTTACCTGAGTCATTTTTAAACAGCCTACATTTCTTGAGAAAAAGTTGTGTTGTATCTTTCCATTCAATGATACATCAGATCATCTCTGTGTAGGTCCATTCATGGTGGTTCTGTTTGCCAAGCTGGAAAACATGCTCCAGAACTCGCTGTACGTCAACATCCTGCTCACTGGCATCGTGGCCCAGCTGGCCTGCTATCCTCAGCCCCTCCTACGCTCCTTCCTGCTCAACACCAACATGGTCTTCCAGCCTAGCGTCAAGTCACTGATCCAGGTACCTGACACCATGGTTGAGGACCGCCCTCTTGTGAACTTAAGTTCAGTTTCTGAGCAAAAAAAAAAAAAAAAGAAGAGTTTCTGTATTTTGTTATGGAACAATGACAGTTTTTAGGTTCCTGTCTGTAGTTGTCCACTTCCAGCCCACCTCGCTTCTGTGCAGTCTTCAGTTCCAAAAGACCCACATTGGTATTTGCATGAAGTTCCTTTCCATGTTCCATTTGCTTCATGTTTTAAGATGCTTTAAATTGATACTTAATAGCTGCAGTGGAGGGTAAAAATAGCACTTTAATTTTGGAAGAGTGACTCATTGATGCATGATGAACATATTCACAGAATTCCTTTGTTTCGCTTCACGTTACATTTTTTGTGACAGTGGTAATATTTTTTGTTTAAAAAGCAATCTAGTTCGATCTTTCAGCACCTCAGTCTTGTAGCTTATCATCAACACTGCAGCCATAAAGAATAGCCTCAGTCTACTTTAGAGAAGTTACCAACAAAATCATTTTTCTTTGAGGATCAATCCAAACTCTAAAACTTTGTTCCCTGACTCTGGTCAGGTTTTAGGTTCTGTGAAGAACCGCATTGAGGCCTTTGCCGCCTCTCATGAGGACTTCCCTGCCATGCTGAAGAAAGCCCAGCAGTACCTGGTGGCCCGAGGCAAAGTGGACTGGACCGACTCACCTGCAGCAGTTCCTACCTTGCGGCGCTCTGATTCACTTGGTGTGTAAAGAAACAAAAGAAATAGTATTTACTTGAGCAGGTGTGGGTTTCATATGCAGCTGATATCTGTCTCAGACGACTGTTCTCCTTACATGTAAATCTGTGTTTCAGTTAATTATCAATTCTAAAAGACGTGACGATTGATAAGTCACTCTTTTTTTTTGGCCACTGCATTATCTTATTTTGTCTATAATTGTCTTCGGCACAGTTCACAAGCTGGGCCACTTTCAAAGTGCTTTACATTGAATTTACCTTCAAGAAGAACTGAAATAAAACGTATTAATGCAGATCATTTACAAAATATATTTGATACGATTTTAGAGGCTGTCAAAGGTCAAAATTATAAAAATGAATGTAAAAAATGTTCCCATGCAAATATACAGATGCACAGTTTTGGACATCAACCTGATAATGCAAAAATTAAAAGAAATAAAAACTCATTAGAAAGATAAAGAGAATTGGCATTTTCTGTCGTGTTTCAAGATGCTAAAATTGATGTCACAAACTGTCCAGGACTGAGCTCGGAAGAAGTAGAATTTATTTTACATTAGAATTTTGTTTGTGGTTTGAGATTTAATCTTAGGACAAAAGTATTGTTGATTTGATCGTTTTTGCATTCTAGTTACATTATTTGTTACCAGTAGCCACATATTCTGTGTGTGCACAGAACTGTATTACTGTATTGATTACATTACATCAATACATTCCTGTATTGATCGCCAACCATGTCAATATTGATATATTGGTTTTAGTAACGTTATAAGAAAAAAAAGGCAAATTCTCTGATTCCACCTTCTTAAATGTCAGTATTTTCTGATTTCTAGTCATCTAGATCATTAATCTTTCGTTTGGGGTCAAAATAGACATTAGAGGAGGTTGATTTGGCTTTTGAGAAAGAACGATCAATATTTTACATCCTTTGACATTTTATTGGAAACAGCAGTTAAACAAAACAGAATCCACGTATCCACTTGAAAGCTCTGGAGAAAGGTAACAAGTTGTACTTGACTTCAGAATCCTTGTTTGCACCTTGATAACTCTAACACTTACAATTTTGGCCTTCTAGTGAAGAGTCGTAAGCCGTCTCTCGGAGACCTGATCCTTCGTCACACCAACAGCCCGACTCGGGCTCGACACGCCGCTCAGCTGGCCCTCGCACACGTACGGGACGGAAGCCAATCACTGCACAGTGCTCTGTTCCGGGGCAGCGGCAGCGGCGGAGCGTCTGGCCTGGAGAAACAAGCTGAGGCTCTGCGGGTGAAGAACGCTGTCTACTGCGCCGTCATCTTCTGTGAGTTCCTCAAAGAGCTGGCTGCTCTGGCTCAAGAGCACGCCGTCAGCTTGCCCTTCCCCCAGAGCCAGGAGGCAGAGGAATAGACAGTAAATGCAGACTCTTCAAGTTTAGCTCTTAGCATCCATTAGTTGTTTTTTTTTCGGGCTGTAAGGAGTTACATCGGATTCTCCTATCACCAGAGTACAGACTGGAGCACTGAGACTTTTCTGTCACTGAAACAGATCGTCTGCAATGACGCAGACAAAAGCGAGAGAAAAACGGTGGCATTTTTGTACCAAAATTATCATAGGATACCTATAGGACTGGAAGAGTTTTCCTCGTCTGTAAACTTGTGATATTGTGCATATCATGTATTATATTTACATTCTATACATAGAAAATCATGAGATTTGGGAGCTTGTACATACACATACCATGTCATGGTATAATGTGACACAGTGAAACCACAGACAAAAGAAGTAGGTGCACATACTGGTGCTAGTCGATACTCGTTATCTTTTAATTTGAAAGGGTGCTTTCAGGTGGCACAGAGAAGGTTTAATCTTCAACAAAATTAAAACAAACACCAAAAATTGTTTGGCAGTATAGTATTGTTGGTGAGTCAATCAACTTCAACGTGATCAATCACTTTCGCCATCTCTGTACAATAAGCTCATCTGTGATTTCATCAGAACTTTCCATCCTCAGTCGAGAAGCTTGTAGAGAAAAGCGGATGTTCCCAAAAACATTGGAGCATTGCAAGTGTCCATTTTTTTTAAAAGGCTGCACCGCTAGTCGTCAACGAATGAGATGAAAAACTGGAAAAAAGAGGAGTGCGACTCGCTCCTGTGAATCAGCGCGACTACCACAAACGTACTGGAAAACTTTGAGTAATTAATGCCATTCTTTTTGAAATGTTTTAAACGTTTGACATTTGAATTTGCACCATTTTCTAGACATATCAGCAACATGTGGAGGGCAGGTGTGTGTGTCATTGTGTATGTAAGCTTATTTTAATGAATGACTCCTTTTGCAAAAGGTGATGCCAACTCTTCAGGCCATTAGTAAGCCATTCACCTGTTGCCATAAAAGACGCTGTGGGACTGACCAAGGCAGCGATGCTTTGTAATTCAGACCTTTTGTGAGTCACTTAGTCTTTTTGAAAAGACATCAAATTCTGCAAGGGTTCTTTTTTTCTAAGAAGCATTGGCATGATTTCTATTTGCTTTGAATTTGCTGAAAAAGGATAGTCTCCCGAGGCATTTTATTGACTTTTCTTTAAACACATTTTAGTTTGTGAGCTTAAAAAACAAAGCACCAGTTTTTCAGTTTTAGTAACTTTTAGGCAAGACAGGCCGAACTGAACATACAGCTTAGAAATTAACATGCTGCTATTTTTTTAAAGAACACTAACACCCGTTTTATTAGTGTAACAGCTGCAATTTCTTCTTTTCATTGTTAGGTACCGAGTATAAATGTGCATGTGAGGATGAGGATGAGTCGATGCCAGTTGTGATCAGCATTTAATTTATTTTATTTTTTTGTGTCGGACGTTGAATGAAGTCGCAGCCACACAGTGTTAAAAGCGTTTGCCAAGACGAAATTATTCACTGTTAACGTTTTTCCTTTCCTTGAATTGTTCCATGTTAGTCATTTGTGTTGTGAGATGGTAATTCTTCATTTTACAGGCCTGTAATTTCCTGTCATCTTTTTCAGTAGATTATAAGAAAATTCTTTCAAAACGAAAAACCTGTAAAATTAAGCGTTATGAGGACATTGTAAAACCATCGACATGCAGCGTTTTATCCGCTATCTTTTTGCACATACTAGCCATTCTCAACTCCTAGCAGTAGAGAAACTGCCTGCCATCCTGCAAAGTCTTATCTCTGAAATCTACCACATTTTCCTCAACAACCTTTTCATCTTTCTCAACAAGTTGAAGCCTTTTCAGCTTGTCAAAGCCATAGCCATGCTCGTCATGTTTGTAAATGTGGCATTTCGTCGTGGCTGCAAGTCACTTTTCTACAGAATTTCTAGATGCATTTCGTAACAACCCATAGTTTTTTTAAAAAAAATACTGATAGTTTAAAGATTCTGCATGCCTGTTAAGGCCAGGTTTGTAACTAATGAATTAGTCAAGTAGTGTTTGGTTTGTGCAATAGTACTAAACTTAAATTAGCTTCCATGCAGTAGGTTTTAGTGGTTAGTGAGTCAATCCTATTGTCTGCAGAGATCGGCAGCAAGAACAAGTTTCACACTGAATGTTAGCACTCAGCTAATTAAATTAGTAGAGAAGTCACTTCTGTATTTAAGCCACTGCCATCCGTCCGTCCATCTGTCGTCTGCTGTACATCTGTGTGCTCAGAGCTGGTGGGCTTCACTCCTCGCCGGGTCCCACTGCGTCTGCACTTAAGATTGTGTTCTTAAACTTAACTATTGCTACAAACAGTTGCGATAGAGATCGATGGTAGTTTGAGCGCGATGGATTTTCAGCTTCACAGTGCTGTCACTTATCGTCAGTCACTAACTCAGTCAGTTATTTGTTTTCTGAGATATGTTGATGGACACCAAAGACAATCTCTAACTCAAGAAACTCACAATGTCTGTTTAAACAATCATAGACAAATTAATCCGGAATAAATCTTGTCCATGCAACACTTACTTACTTAGACAAAAGTGTTGCCGAATGACCCTGTTGAAAATGTGCCAGTTTTGTTTTTTAGGCTCAGCCGAGATTTAAAAAACAAAACAAAACAAAAAGGGAGCTGCTTTGTGAGAACTTAAATCGTTGGCATTGCATTTTTTTTTTTCCTGATTTGGCATTTTAGCCTCTGTACAGCTGTAAACTGTTTTTTTATTCTAGCGTGTATTTCATTTGTAGATATACAAAGACACAGAAATTTGTAATGCGGCATTTTTATAAAGGGATTATTTCCTACCAGGGACTCTGACGTCTTCCTGAGCTTCTCAGACTGTAAGCAGGGCTGAATTTAGTGCGGTGCTTATATGGAAATACACAACGAAGGGTTCAACAAATATAATGAAGGCTTCGTGGTTGCTGCGGTGGATTACTTAGCTTTATGGAAGTTGGTCTTCGTACTCCACGAAAGCGAATGGCAGCAAATGAAGTGAGCACTCCAACTGTTCAGACACGGGTAGGAGGGTGGACAGCCTGTTAGAAATACACAAATACAAGTGCTGATTTAAATTTACCATCGGGGCAGGGTTTTGGCTTTCAGTGGTGCAGCAGCTACCACGACTGGATGTTTAACGCCAAAGCAGAAACAGAAAGTCTCACTGTAATAAAGTCTTTAAATATTTCATGTGTTTACTATGACGAGTTAAGGCCTCCAAGAACGGATCTATTTTCATGTGTCGGTTTGATAAACAGGCGTCTCGGCCTCGTCGGTTGCCGTTTCCTCGTCTCACCTCAGCTCTGCTCAGACTCCAAACCTACCTGCTTGATCAAATGTTTATTTTCTGACTCTGATAACTGACAAAACATGGCGGTGAGTGGTAAACCCAAAGCTAAGCTTAAAAAAAAAAGTGTTTTTACCTGTTTCTGCTGTTTTTACACATTTACTTGAACACTACAGTTAAGCTGACAGTGACTTCAAAACAGACCTTGATTTTAGAATTCACTTTTTTTTTTAGTTTTCAGTGTTACATCTTGAGTTGATTCACAGATACATGCAAACACCTTTCAAAGAGCAACCCAACATGTTTAACTGTCATGGACTTTCATTTGAAGATTCATGTTTTGGTATTTTGAGCACAGCGTCACTAACAGCAGCGAAGGCTTCTCTTTGCAGACACACTTCAGTTACAAACGCACACACAGTTTGGCAGTTAATTTGTGCAAATGACAGACTGATTATTACAACTGAATCATCACCTCAATGACTTGGTTGCCACTAATAATTGATTTCTTAACAAATCATGTCCACACTGTGCCATGTTTGATTTGTCATGTGTTGATTTGTAACGCTTATCACAGGATGTACGACATGTGCAGTATGTTTCCTTTCAAAAGCTTTTCACTTCTGACATTTCTCCCCTGTGATCTATGCAAACCATGCTCTGGTGTCCCTGGTTTGAAGCTGAAATGAAAGATGATGCCGATTGATTTCAATGTGTAAATACTGTAAAAAAAAAAAAAAAAAAGGAAAAAAAAGAGAGTGAGAGAGAGAGGGAGAGCGCAATGGGTCAAAATGCAGAGGTGTGTGAAATAACCAACAGGACAGAATGAAAATCATGCGAAAATAATGTAATGATGAATGTTGTCAGAAATATTTTTCTATATTTTGAAATCATTAGAAAAAAAGGACAAAAATACAAAGTGGGAAAAGCTGTCAGAAGAACACTACAAAGGGAATGTTTTTATTAATTTATAAATTCTTTGCCTAGCAATATTACATGTGTACTGTTGTCTTTTCTTTGTTGTCTTTGATCAATAATATAAAATCATTCTGGCGTTTGCTTTTACACTACCTTGTGGGCACTGCCAGCTATGGATGTGTACTTACTGTTGTACTACTTTCTAGTCTACTCGAAGGTCTTTGTTCTGCGTGTGTGTTGTAGATCAGCGTCTGTATATTCTATGTATGCACACTCCTTCTGTTGCAGTGTTGAATGGACACACACTCTGGTCTGAATGCATACGTCCACAGGTGATGAGTGAACCCTCGTGTACTTGCACATGTTATAAAATGCAGGGTCAGCATCCTACTTTCTAGATCCACCAGTGTGGTTACATTTTGTTATTTGCCAAAGTGAGTCCACATCAACCCCTCTGCATGCAGTCCAAAATATGAGTCTGCACAACAGTGCTACAAAGACAGTAGTGCATTCGTGACTACATTGTACATTGTAGAGGCTAATCTGCTACACTAATGTGGAACAGAGTCCTTCAACTAGAAAGAAAATGTAATAACTACACATTTATGGTGTCCACAGCTGACTGTATGTGCCTCCATAAAGGAGAACATGCAAACTCCACACAGAAGGATCCCGGGTGTCCTAACAGGGATGCACACTGGAGATCTTCTAGCTGTGAGGTGTCGGTGCTAACCACCAAGCCACCTTGCAGCCCAGTTTGCCAAAATGTGTTTGATCTGAAGCGAGAAATAAGCCATACAGCTGCTGAATCTGTCTGTATTTTACATCAGCGGTTGGCCCCAAAGTTTTTGCAGGCGTTTCCAGAGGTGGAGAGCGGCAGCTGGATTTTCCTGGTTTGCATAAAGTAGCACAGACGAGCTTAACTTTATGCAAATAAGGAGCAACCAACAAGACACCTCATCTCTCGAAACGCAGCAGCGTGGTACTACCAGAATGCATTGCACTGCTCCTCACGTAGACAGTGAGGATGATGCATAGTGGACACCACTTTTAAAAAAAAAAACATTGTTACGTAAATCATTTTAAAATCTTGATCTTGAGTCTGATTGAAAGTAAACACACAAGTTACCTTGTAGTGTTGCTAACTGCATTGTGAATCTGTTTCTGGTTATATCTCCCCAGTTCATCTGTTCTACTACACTCTACATTCAGTATGTTCTCAGTTGAGAACATACTGAATGTTCCCCACACACACACACACACACACACACACACACATTTTAAATCTAGATACATTAAAAAACACATGACTTTCTGTAGAACAAGTTTCAGGTGACTCCCTCAAGTTTGTCTTTAGCCTGAGCCTTGTCCTCACTAGTCAACATGTGAGCATGCTCGCTGCACAAATACTAAGCAGTGGTCATTTATTATTTATCCAGGATGGAGCTGGAGCTGCTGTTTTAATTTCAGGTGCTGTTCGTATGTTTACACATTGTAGTTACAGAAACCTGCTCTGATGTTCATCCCATCAGTGAACCTGGCTCACATGTAGAGCTGTTACAATTAGTTCATTATAATGTATATAAAATAACTACAGCTACAACTACAGGAATTCAGTAATCATTTTATGCATTTATAAGAAATGCAAACATATATTCCTGCTTTCATTGAAATATGTTTTCACATGACGTTGTGAAATCTGAGGGGATATTATTTAGATTGTAATATGTTTGTTGTTTTTGCTGCTGATCTGGGGAAAAAAAGGATTCTGAAGAAGTTGTATTGGGCTTTGCAAAACTTGTCACAGCTGCATTTTACACATTTTTTTGGTACATTGTAGAATCTGACAGCTTATTAGGAGATTAACTGATAAGGGGATTATTTCAAGTAAGATTCAAATTCGATATAAATTCGCACAAAACAACACAAATCATCAGTCGAGCTTAAATAGCTGACAATGAATCTGAATTAGTCAACCATGTTAATTTTGTTGCACTTTGTGTATGATGACAATAAAAGCATTCTATTTAGATGTATTTTTACAAGTAATAGCTGATTGGTTCAAGGCTCCTATAAGTGAATATTTATGGTTTGCTGGGACAGCAAACTAAAAATCTTTTGATTTTGAACCACTGTTGAGACAAGACATTTGAAGACATCACTACAGATTCTGGCAACTTACAAACAACTGATTAATAAATTGATCAACAGACAACATAAATAGTGGTAACCAGTCACCAGCACATCACAGAAACAAGGCTGAGAGCATATAAAGTTCATGTGGCTCAAACAAAACATACCAAACCTAGAAATCGACCCAAATCCCAACAATCAACCTTAACAGGAACTCTTACATGAAATTTCATCACACAACACAACAACAGAACACGCAGACATGACGGTAGTTTGTGCCATCAATCGACCTGCTCCCCACTCTGCATTTTCTAAAACACACATCAAGCGAAGGTCAAAGGACCACAGCGGGAAAAACCGAAGACAAGTGTCGAGTGTGGATGCATGTTCGGTTTGCATACAGAGGAAACTGGAGTCGGCTTGACTGTGTCCTAGCAACAAGGGGGAAGAGCGAAGAGGGAGCGCCGGAGGCTGCTGGTGTCAGTGAAGTAGTGCGTAGATGTGTTGAAGACAGGTGGAGCATGGGGTCATAGCAGCGCTGCTACCTGCTGACAGGTAAGACTAATGGATCAGTAGCATTCTGCAGTTGTTTTCACAGCCTTAACATGAAGCAGAGTTTCTGTATGTGTTTGATTTGATGCTTTTTTTGTGTGTGAAAACCTGCATATTAGAAGTGACATGGTCATTTTTAATGCACATTTTAATCTTTTTGTCATTGCTTAATTACTATTATTTTGACTCATTTTAAAGTTAAGCACTACATTTGTATAAGAACGCTGCTTTTTCTAAGTTGCTTTTTTCAAAGTGACCCAACATTCACAAATGAGCAACTGGACCCTTCATCTATTATGTAGTTTAGTAATATGAGTAGAAAAACAGAGCTGGGACTGACCTCAGATACGCCTGCTGCTTATCTCCGACAGAAATAACTTCACTGCAAGTGGCACAAGAAGTGATTGAAATCTATTCAAATTTTAATACAATTTAAATACAAATCAAATCAGTCAGAGTTCTGGATGCATTACTTCACCAAGTCAACTGAACATTTCTCAAGTATCAAAAGTATACTGAGGTCATATAAATAATTTTGGTTTCAGAATGTTGAATTATTAACATGTTGGTAACTTACACCAGCAGACTTCCACTGGGCTGCTGAGTCGGTTCAACTATTCATGCACATGATACGAATGCATTAAATTCACTCAACCTCTACATTAACTCAAACACCGTCATACGCTCTAAAAAATAATGTTTAGGCTCAGCAAAAGAAGTTGCATTTGCATTTATCTTTTTGAGTTAAAATAACTTCTAATGAAATTATGTTCAAGCAACAAACTATACAGCGTTGGGGAAATAAGCATTTCCTCTGTATAACTGCCACTTAACGATTGGTAGCATAAACAAAAGTCTATAAGTCGATTAGTAATAAAAATTTCTCTCACATTATTTAAATGAAAGTTTTTAAGGTGACAGATATTTTTAAAGATTATATTGCTCAATTTTTTTTTTTTGTAGTTTTCTTTCTTTTTTTCAGCTTTTCATGCTTTTGTATATGTAGTGACTTAAAAAAAATAAATTAAGTCAACAACAAAACTGTTGATTAAGTTTTTCAATACCAGATATTTAGATCTTGAAAGCAAAATCAACACAAATTTAATTTCCCCCACAAAAGATGAATGAGGCTCACTTGCTAAATTTAAACTTTATTATTCTTATCCACTAATTTGAAGGGGAAACTAAAAAGTACAACAAGTTTTACTACTAAATATAAATCCATTGTTGGTCATATCACAATTGAAAATATTTCCAAATTCATTTCTTTACTCAAGATAAAGAAAACGTAAGATATCAAGTTAACATCATTAAGATATAATACCTCAAATTTAGTTTAAATTTAAATAACACAGAAAATTGAGTTTAAATTTCACACAATATTAAGTTGATGCAATTACCAACACAATGTTTGCAGCCAAACAAATTTATCTAAATCAATAAATGAGAACTTTTACCTTGTTTTTACTTTGTATTTATTCAAGTGGTGGTAATAGATCTCCTCTTGAATTACTTCTTCGAGTGCAGCATTACTGGTATTATTATATAAATCTATTCACGGCCTTACTATAATATACAGCTGAAAACATCCATCTGGTTGATGTACGTGTTTCCATTTTCACCATCACCTGGTGAAGCCTGGTGATAATTAACACTCTGCTGCAGTCGACAAATGTGTCAAACATGTTTGTGCGTTTATAAAACATCAGCTACTCAGCTCCATGCCCACTGGTTCCTGCTGCACAAGTAGATCTTAAAAAACTGCTTACAAATATATATGTTTGGCATTCACATGGTAAAATTATAAAACGTTAGTCTGTAATAACCTGCGATGGACTGGCGACCTGTCCAGGGTGTCCCCTGCCTTCGCCCTAAGTCGGCTGGGATAGGCTCCAGCCCCCCCCGCGACCCTAGTGAGGATTAAGCGGTGTATAGATGATGGATGGATGGATAGTCTGTAATGTGAGAGGTTCTCTGCAAAGTTCTACGAGGCATTTGAGTTTTTCAGTTGTTACCTGATTGTCCATCACAAATAAATGTTTAATCTAAATTCTTTAATCACACTAGTCAATACAAGTACAATACTTACATGAAAATGTAAAAGTTTAACAGCAAAATTTACTCTTTATCCTCCTTTCTGCTCTTTCCCCACATCAGCTTCTAAGTTTGATTGTCCAAAACTAATGCGAAGCAAAAAACAATCCCAAATCCCAAGCATTAAACCCTCAGATATAAGTGATTTCACTGCTGGAGTCCTCAAGTTTGTGAGTTCGTGAAGGCTCAAAATAGTGTAAGAAGAAGGAATTAAACACTGCAGTGACAGCACGTGTTGCTTGGAAACACTGATGTCAAAAACAAAAAAAAAAAGAGGAAAGTAAATTGGGGCTCATGTTCCAATTAAAAAATAATCTTAACAAAAGCCAGGAAAGCCCAGGAATAGCTCTAAATCCCATGCAACAGTGAGCAGCCAGACGCTGTAACTTACAGATAAACCTCCCAGTAGATTTCTTCCCTGCACTGTTGTCAATGCTCGTCTTGTGTTTATGTTGTCTGAAGCAGAGCAACCACATATAAATGTCGCTGATTTTGCAATCACCTATGAAAGGTTTCTCAGGAAAGTCTGCAAATTCACTAGAATAGTGAATAATCGTGTTGTGAAGTCCACATCAGAGTCCTGGGGCACTTGATAATTTGACAGTGGAACAGTTTGAAACCATCATGCAGTTAGCAAGAACAGGCCTCAAAGCCTGTGAGTGTAGAGACATAGTGTTGGTAACAGTATCTGCTGACTTGTGAACCCTAATCAACAACATTTGGCAGTGACATGGTTTTAGTAAAAAGATGAAGCTCATAAGTATGTACAGAGTCAGTCAACAAACTAGTAAAAAGATAAAATGCACTAAACCCTCATAACACATCAGTCTTTGACACTTTCACATTAGTCCAACCTGTATGATCAGAGTGGATCAACGTTGGCTCATTCTCATTCTGAAATAAATCCAAGTTTACCTCAAGACCAAACCTCCACAAACAAAGCACCAATGCACGAAGCGCTAATGAAGCATTTCCTCTTTATTAAAGGTGTTTCTGCTTATCCAACACTCCACAAAAGGACAAAAGGAGGGTTTAACCCTTTATGGGGCAAGTGACCATATACTTCCTTAGACGTTCAATATGTCCACCCTGTTCCTGTCCTTGAGGTTGAACAACCATGTGCACTTTGATTTGTTTTTTATACTAGTGCCAATATCACTACCTTACAAAAAATGTCACTAAACAAATGTTCCAGGTACTTTATGAACGCTTGTTACTGGTTTGCATTGAACTCCACTTTCATTTATTTTTTGAGATTAGTGTCAATACCACTACCCCAAGACAAATGTTACTAAATGAACTTGCCAAGCACTTTATAAATACTTTGTTACTGGCTGTGTAAGTAGCATTACCTCAAGCTAAAATGTTTCTAAATAAATGTTTTTTGCAGTTTGTTACTTATTCCTTTATTTATTATAAATTCCCTTTTTTTTTAAACAATAGACGGGCAAATTACCACATGTGGTAACTTTATTTATCTTGAATTTTAAGTCACAAAAGTAAAAATATTTTGAACTATCCTTCAATAACACCATAGGGTTTAAATTTTCATTTTCCAAGTATTTCAAGGAGTGCCCTATAAAGGGTTAACAAGCTACAAAGAACAAAAACACTCAAATGGAACTTCATCCAGACTTAAATTCTGAGCAGCGCAACCAAAGCACTGAATTATCCGACATCACTGAAAGGTAAATGAAAAAAAAAAAAAAAGATATTAGATGGAACGGATGCAGAATATTAGATTTAAAATACATGGACGTCAATCCAAGAGCAAGAAATAAAGCTGAGAAAAATGATTACCCACAGTGCTAAGCATATTAGATTTGATTAGAAGTTTAAGCTGTGTTTAAAGACACTAATTAAAAGCAAATGCTACCCAGTAGGTTTATGGTTAAAGTCTGTCTCTGCAGGTTAAGTTGCTTTTATGATTAATATTTAATTAAAGGAGGGTTTGGAGGTTCTGTTTAATAGCTGACATCCCCACTGGTATTTCAAACAGAGAGAAAATAATAGCTTCTCCTTCCGTTTGATTTTGAGCTTTCATTTTCTTCCCGTCGAATATTTTTGTCCCCAAATGGAGCAACAGCTGTAACTCAGACCTGTTAGCTGCTAGTAAAGTCCACACAGATAAGTCTGATATACAGAACGTGTCCATCTATACGTTACCATCAGAGCCGCACATTAATCCCATTTGCATCATTACTAAAAAAAGTGAAAATGAAGAATGCAAAAAATAATCATCAAACACTTTTGTTTTATTCTTAATCAGCAATTGAAAATCAACTGTACTGTGATTTTCTTAATACTAAATAATCTACTGCAGTCTGTCATCATTTAGCGCTGGATAGATTGTGGTATAAATGACACTATGATACTTTTTTTCCCCCCTTTTTCCCCTTTTACTGAAATAACTGTAGAATCTGCATGTTTGTAATGAGATATATGACATACCTTTTTTTTTTTTTTTTTTTGAATCTGCATGTTTGTAATGAGATATATGACATACCTTTTTTTTTTTAACTTATAATGATGCTATTTATGCTTACATTTACACTGACAACACAGTTACCAGCTGCAACTGTGTTTTTCATTCAATTTCATTACACTTAAATATAACAACACTGAAAAACTGACTCTTTAAGACAGAATTTGAGGGAGGAAATAAAAATCTCCGCTACTATTTGCTGCTACTTATTGAGGCTGTATGTAAGTAAAAGCTGATAGTTGAGTATCAAAAGTAGGCCCAATGCTTATTACACTCTTAATCTACTCACTTATTTCAGATTGTGTTGCGTATTTCGGACTGTGTTACATTCTTTTTTGTTAAAGCAGCTTGTTTTTACTTTTAAGATTCACACATAACATCAAGTAAGGATTATATAGTATTTATGCGGTAAACTGGCAACTGTTTAAGTTCCTATATATGGAAAAAAAAAATAAAAACTTGTTCAAGGCCATAAATTTCCTGACGTTTGCTTGATATAAATGCTACTTTCTGTTTATTATCTGACGGCTCCCTGGGGTTCCAGCGTTATCACAATACATCACACAGAGGACAGACATCTTTCACTGCCACGTCTCCGCATCACTTTGTTCAGCTCATGAATAAAATATCAAAGCGGGGTCTATTCACAGAGCTGGGGAACTGAGAAGTACTGTTGTGTTGACACTCAGGCTCTCTCCTTACCTCCCACTCTCGCCCTCACTCTGGATGCTTCTGGCTGTCTGCTGCCATTTGAAATGCTAATAGATTTTTCTCGGTGCACAACTCCAAACTTTCTTCCTCCTCTGTGCTACTTGTCTCTGCCCACAACCTCGTCTCTCTCATGGCCTCCCTTCATATCTGTATCACCTTTCCGCAAGTAGCTGTTCGATTGGCAGTGAGCTAACAGCACGCCTATTTGGTGCAAATAGTTAAAAAAAAAGAAAAAAAGGTGGTTTGCTCAGTCACCTTTGCCAGACTGGATTAGAGCGCGCTGGATTCAGGATTTCGGTCTGCCACGCTTTTACACATTAAGAAAACCGTGTCTGATGATGGACGTTTTCATTGTCGTGAAGTGTTTCATTTTTGGTTGTCTCTCTCTTACTGTTAGATGCAACAGACAATATGCTACAGCAGCAGATACAGCCTTAAAAATATACCTCAAACACGTTCAGATTCATTTTTAAGTAAATATTTACTGTAACTATATTTTAAAAGGGCTATTTATGAGCAGCCAAACTCACCATTACTTATGAATCTACTGTGTCACCTGTTACCTCCCATTTTAAAGTAGAGATGGCTTACAAAGCACACTTTATTTAAAAAGAGCATAAAGTCAACTGCAAAGTATGCACATGAATAGAGCATAAATTGATGGGTTCACTCAGTAGATATTAGTTTTCTTATTTAAATGGTTCCAAAATATATACTGCAAAACATGAAGTACGATAATTTGTTGTGTATGTTTCATACTGAAGGTAAAACACCTAGAGGATTTAGTTTGCTAGTTCCTGTCTGTGGAAAAATATGCAGGAAACTATTAAGTGTTGAATCAGTTTGGCTCACAGACAGCAATGCTTAAAACTGAAGTTTTTCTCACATTGAATGTCCTCAGGATGTTGAATGAATAAGATATAATATAAAGTTGTGCAAATAAGTGCTATTCTTTTTCCTAACTTTAGGGGGAGAGTTATTTAGGTGAGACTATCTGAGCATCTGGTTGATTTTGCTTTTGAATTTCTCAATATGGGAACACTAATGAACAGTGACTTCAGTACGATACCTGCATAAGTATATTGATACTGAAACTGAAATAATACCCACTGCTAAAACCAAATATGGAACTTAAAATCTGTTATTTTATTGTTAACAATAAATTCACTTGTAAATCTTTCGGATCAGTTGTCATGTTTGCTGGCAAATTGCTTGGCTGAGCCCAATGTGTTGACTCCCTCAATCTGCATAGGTCAAACATCTTTTTCTGTCGAGCTTTGTGGTGTGAAATATTGCCATGTCTTGCTTGTGCGTCTACTTTATGGACAATCAGTGGATAATTGGCAATTTGCTGACTGGGCCTCTCAGTTTGTCAGCATGAAAGCATGGCAAAAGAGAAAAGCACCATTGCCCCACAGCAAGGAAACTTGGAACAGTCCTTTACAGCATAACAATGAAATTATTTTATGTACAGACTGGTTTTTAATATCGTGTTATAATCTTAATTACCTGACATATCATTCTTCAAAAGGCCTTTATTATGTTCATATTTTAATGTGATCCTTTATCTTCTTCCTGTAGGAACTCGAACTGAATGCTAGAAGAGTAAAGATCTATCCATCCATGATGTTTGTGGGAGCTTCTTTGGGTAGCAACCCCACCTCTCCTATCCCAGCCCACAGTCCTGATTGTCAGTCAGATGGTCCATCCCCTCCCTGCTGGATAACACAGGCCCGGTGCGACCTTGCCCAGGCAGAGTCTGAGCTGCGTCGCCTTCAAGAACATCATGCAACTGAAACTGAATCTGTGAAACGATGTGTGGAACGAGCCATTCTGGGAGCACGCAGGGAAGAGCGCCGCCTGCTGGAGAGGGTGGAGCAGGACCATCGGGACACTCAGCAGCACTTGGAGCAGGTACATAGGGAAAACACAGCAGCTGCCCGAGTCAGTCAGTCCCTGCTGGACCAAAGGCTGCGTAAACTGGCTCAGCTTCAGCAGCGGGTTCAGGATGCTGGCCAATCAGTTCTGAATGAAAGTGGGCCAAACCAGAACCTGCTGCTAAAGGAGGTTGCAGAGTTCCTGCAGCCTTGGGAAATCTCAGTTTCCCTAAAGAAAGTGAACTTCAAACCCAGCCCACAACCCAATGCTGTCACCTTTGGAGACATGCGGGTGCAAGAACAAAACCTGTGCCTGCAAGTTGGAAGTTGCGGGCCACAGGGACAGATGTGTGCTCTCCATTCACAGGAGATCCAGTCTGAAGACCCGAACCATCAAGATTCTGGAAGAGAGAAGAGTATCCAAGGACAAGACTGGACCTCACCAACAGGGAGGGTTGTCAGAAAGATCAGCCTCTCTAACAGGAGTGATCTGGGGACAGAGGAGGAACAAAAGCTCTCTGAAGCAAAGATAAAACGCTGGCTTCCAAAGTGTGAACAGTCTGAGTGGGAATCATCCCAGGATGACGACATGGAATCAGGTTCCTTCCAGCCACAAGGGGAAAATATATTTCTGGCTGTCCCTACTGTGCTTAAAAACATGGATACTGAAGGTAAGGACCAGGTGTACAAGATGAACAATAATGGAAAACAATGCTCTCCCAGAAATCAGAGGAAATTGCTTTCTGTGGCCTCCACTAGGATGCCATCCCCCTCACCTGAGCGAAGATGGGAGAATGCTAAGCTGGGTCACTGCTTGAGTTTAGACAGCCAGAATGGAGATAGAGGAAAAGTGAACAAAGAATCCAGTAGTAGACTATTGAGGTATGGCAACAGTGCTCTTGCATCTCCGAGGATGACTCCAAGGGACTCTCTGGCCAGTCAAAGCTGCCTCGACCTTACCTCCAGGGGCCGACCTCACTCTCGCCTCAGCCAGTCTTCAGATGAACACTCTCTGGCAACGCTTGGTGACTCTGGCCGAGCACCATCGCCGACAGACAGCCTCGACTCCAGCTATACTTTCATCGTCAGCCCGTCTCATGACTACAATCTGAACAGGGGCTCTTTGAACTACAGTTGTCGCCTATCAAAATCTGCAGTGGACTTGACACACAAGACACGCCCATTGATCAGTGGTGCGACCAATGAGCATGGAGTGTGGAAGGTTAAATGCAAGAACTTCAACTCCATGTTGAGCGCCACCTCCACTTTGCCAGCTCTCAATAGGGGATCTCGGGTTTCTGACATGGGGCAGACCCTCTCCTACCCAACATATAGAGATCAGAATATTTTGCACCAGCCACAGAAAAAAGTTGCAGCAGCTGGATCAAAACAACACCTTGTGGCTCGGTCTTTATCCATGTCAGTCATAGATGGTTCCTCTCATGATCCAAAAAGGGGCAGAGGAGAAAGAGGAGAGGCAGCACTGGTGGAGTTAGAGGAGGAGAGTGACCCGTCCTTCTCACTATTCAACCCCAGAGACGTCCCTCTCATTGGACAGTTTGGAAAGCAGGGTTCGGGTCGGGCTGACCTTACCCTGCCAAGCGGCATCCATGCAACACCACAGGGCCAACTCTTTATAGTGGACTGTGGAAATGCACGAGTTCAGGTATGTGTTATGTTGAGCCTGTACAATCTGCAGTATGTGTGTGAAGATGTCTATGAGGTTAAAACTAAATTTGCACTCTGAAACAGGTGACTGACCCTCGCGGAAATGTCCTCCAGCAAGTGACCTCCCCGACTGCTGATGGTTCAGCCAGACGATGTCGAAACTACTTTGACATTGCTGTCAATGCCAAGGGTCTGATTGCACTTAGCTGTGCAGCAGAAAGAGCCCTGCTCGTGTTCAGCCGCCACGGTCGCCTGCTCCAGACCTTTGGAGGGTCTGGGTTGGGCTCTGCAAAGGATGAACTGGAAGCTCCCAGAGGTGTGACTGTAACCAGGCTAGATGAGTTCTTGGTAGCTGATATCCGGAAAGGTACCCTCATTGCCCTGAAGCTTGAAACTAAGACAGGCTCCCGTCTTGAGCGCACAGTGGTGACCGGATTCCACCGACCGTACTTAGTGGCAGCTTGCTTGACCTCAGGCATGATAGCCGTGTCCGAGAGGGGCAACGAAACAGGTCGAGTGCCTTGCATCAAAGTCTTGGAGCCAGGCTGGAATACAGTGAGAGTTCTGGGTGTATGTGCTGGGATGGGGCCGGTCCTGGCCTGCCCCTGGGGTATTTGTATAGATACAGATGGTAATGTTCTGGTAGCAGACTGGGGGGAGCAGCACAGAGTCCTGTTATATCCTGCTCAGGGAATGGGGTGGCCGATAGTAAACCAGGGCTTGAGTAGTCCTCGTGGCCTGACACTGCTACCTGAGGGTCAACTAGCCGTGTCAGACAGCATGCACCACTGCATTAAAATCTACCAGTACAAAGCACCACACGACTAGAAGGGCTGACATGTAAAGATACACAATGTGGAAATCAGTCACATCTGAGACCTATTGTGTATTTATTCCTATTAAATCAACTTTTTCCTCAACTGCAACAATCAGCTGCAGCTCCAGGGCTCAGACTGTAAACTTCTGCAATTAGACTGACAAATGATGTATTGGTGTTTGGTTCAGCTGTACTGTAGGAGTCATGTGTCCGCCTGGATTTGAAAGCCAAAGGCTATCCATTCATCTTTAAAGGCGAAAGCTATAAAGCTAAGCTACAGAGAGAGAGAGAGAATAAAAGAAGCTGGTGCGACACTGCAGAATGTTGGTTTGTTTTTGTTAAGCTGCTCTGAAGCATTCAGGGTCAGATAGAATTGCTGTTTGTTTCCCAACTGTGGTTTATAGATTAGAGTTCAATTACAGTCTGCACAATGTCTGTGCTGCTCCGTGTGCTGCTGCTGTGATTCCAAAGCTGCAAACATGCAGGCAATAGCTGAGGCCAGCATTCACTGTGCATAGTTTTAAAAATGTCAACAAATCCAGGACAAATATGAATGCACATGTATCTGCTACCATAATTTATTATACTTAAAAAGAGAGAGGATTTTAAGTGGTGGGACAGAGATTACTTTGTGTTCCAGTGTGGCATTTTTATTTTGAAGTGTTTCAATGAGAAGGATTTCAATGTTTCAATTGAACCTTGTCATGATTGGATTCAGTAATTCCTTCAAATTCTACAATTTGTCACGCTGTCACTGATCTTTACTGACAGCGAGGGATGCTCAGCGGCTTCTTTCAGTCCTCCCACTCCCTTTTTTTCACCACAAGTGTCTGTCATGTAAATCTACCACTCTTTGATGGATTCTGTACTTAACACGAAGATACACTGATGCCTTCAAGTACATGTGGGTGAAGCACCAACAGTGGAACCAGACTGCCATCCAAATTTTTTTCGTGAGATGTGTTTGTGTGTTGCAGATGTTTTATTCAGGAGATTACTGCAAAGGTGTGGAGCTATCAAGTGTCCTTTTACATAAGATGCTTTGCTGTAGTTTTTCTCTCTTTTTTTGTGAAACTGTCACTTTTAAGTCGGGCTCACAAAACAGGAGTTTTGAAATGGGGTTGCATCATGCACATTAAGAGAAACTCTCTAATCTCAGGAAACATTGCAAGATTAAAGGATATTATTAAGATGATCAGGCCAGAGGCAGCAAACTGTGGTGCTACAACTTGCTGTAACACCAACAATATTTAGCAGTAAGGGGAAAAAATGCAATAAAGCAGGGCTGAATGAGTCTGGATGAGAAAATGTTTGTGAATTTTAATATCTGTAGTGAACATTAGCCTCAATAGCTGGCATGTTTAACAACGCTCGGATACTGTGTCTCAAAAGTGATCTGGACAGTGGCATGATAATGATAACCATCCTCATTTAACTTGTCAGTAACAAACATCTCTGAATCTATCAAAGCTGCCCCCCCGAGTCTGCTAGGAGCTCGAGATGTTTAAAACTGGATGTGATGCCGATAACATTACTGAATGTTGGCTGAACTTGGTATGGCTGAGAGCCGCTCAGCATACGGTGGGACCCAAAACAAAAGAGGAGACGGGATGAAGGGGGAAAAACAGGTTTATTAAGGGAATCTGGGGGGTGTGGAGCACAGGAGGCAGGTGAGGAATCCAGGGTGGGTGCGCTGATCATAGCGGTGGTGCAGGAGGATGATTTCCTGTGCAGGTGCTCGTGTAGAGATTCTTCGTGCCCGTCTTGTGCTCTCGTGGTGGGTAAGGCTGGCGTGGGGGGCGGACGGCTGGACCCGCAGACCGGTGGAGGAGACACTGGAGAACAAAGAGAAGACAACAACGGTTACTTGTGACTCGAGATAGCTTAGCAATACGCACATGTGCTAGAAACTGCAGCTAGACGGCCTGAATGTACCACTTGTGGTGTTCACAGTCGTCTGGCACAGGAGTCCAGGTGAGCAGTGGCTTTAACCTGTCCGCTGACTGAGGCAATGAGCCACAGCTGTGCCAGCGAGGGAGCGTCCTCCTCCGACCAGCCCCGCCCAACCTGAAAATGAGTTGCACAACCAACCGAACACATAAGAAAAACAGCAGGGTCCAAAACACACAGTAAAACATGTCCATAATCACCACAGAACATCTAGATCAGATTTTGCTCTGATTGTCTTAAGGGGTGAAATGTGGGTAAATTGACCAGAAACTCCTGACACATGAGCAACGGCTTTACTCCACTACCACTCAGATAAAAAAACATTTTACTACACTAAATTTAACTTAAAGTTTTCATTGCATATTACTTTCCATACTAAGATTTCATATTCAACACAAGATAGTCATTGTATTGTTTTAGAGTAAAAACTTCAAACATATATGATCTCATTTTACTTTCATTAACAGAATTCTGCCATTCAGTTTTAGAAATGGAAATAAGCAGTTTTCATGTGATCCTTGAGTTATTTTTTGTTTGTTTGTTTTTACCCTAATATAACCAAATACTATTTAGTACTATAACTAAATAATTAGAAGATGTTCAAATACAGCTTAGATGTTGATGCATCAGCAATTTACCACTTTGATAATTCCTCATAATGCTTTTACCTTTATACTTAAGTTTTTGTCTGTTTGTTTGTTTTTTTAATTAAACTGCTAATCCATTCTACTTTTTGTTAAGTTACATTTTTGATTCCATTGTTGCATTGCTATTTTTATTTAATAAAACCACTGGAGTGCTTTTCACTTGGATCACATCCAAAGTGTTCCACTGTTCTCATCCTTCTCTTAGATGAAGCCATGACTTATTAAAACAGACACAATGTCTTGGAAGGCATCCAGCTGTGAGCGTGAGCCATTATTCAAAAAGACAAGCTTGTTTTTTATCTCATCAGTTTTTGCTTTTATTGTTACAGACATGTTTATTTCTGGGAAATCTGCAGTTTTAATGATGTGAATATTAAAATGAAATTTTAAAAAATGTAGGTTGAAATTGTGTCTATTGTAATATTTTTTTCATTAGGCTTTGCTTTGTCTCATAACAGAAAAGAATCTAGACAACCCTGCAAAAGTGTAGACTACAGTTTAAATGTTTTACATTCTCTATTGTAGAAATAAACTATTGAACAATACAAAGCATTTTAAATGACTCTTAGAGAATTTGAAAAACACAATTGCCATACATGCAGACATCTCAACATGGATGAAAAAACGCCACCATCAGCTCAACCTCTCTAAGACTGAGCTGATTGTCATCCCAGCCAGTCCCTCTCTAAAACAAGAAGTAAATATCCAGCTTGGTTCAACCCAATTTAAACCCACAGAGTCTGCCAGAAACCTGGGGGTCATGATTGATGACCAACTAACCTTCAAAGCTCATGTGGCCTCTGTTGCTCGGTCGTGTCGATTCACCATGTACAACATCAGGAAGATCAGACCTTTCTTGTCTGAACATGCAGCACAACTCTGGGACCAGGCTCTCATAATATCACGCATTGACTACTGCAACTCCTTACTGGTAGGCCTCCCTGCATCCACGGTCAAACCTTTGCAGATGATCTAGAATGCAGCAGCACGTCTGGTTTTCAACCAGCCAAAAACAGAACGTCACCCTGCTGTTCAGATCGCTTCACTGGCTTCCACGTTGCTGCCTGCATCAATTTCAAAACTCTGACACTTGCCCACAAAACTACAATGAACTCTCTCATTCAGGTCTACACTCCCTCCCACTTACTACGCTCAACCAACAAAGACTGCCTGATACAACCACCACAACAGGGCCCGAGGTCGATAGCTAGACTCTTCTCCCCCGTGGCTCCGTGGTGGTGGAACGAATTACCAAACTCTGTTCAATCTGCTGATTCCCTCTCAGTCTTTAAGAAAAGACTAAAGACCCAACTCTTCAATGAACACCTTTGCACTTGACAGACTGAAACCAAAACAACAAAAAAACAAACAAACAAAAATTCCTATTACCTCCCTCACAGCCTGCTATTGGTATCAATGCACTAACACACTTGAACTTGTTCTATGGCACTTATCCAAATTGTTTTCTCTTGGCCAGATCCTTGTTTGTGTTGTATCTGCTCTCAGATGTTCGTCGCTTTGGATAAAAGTGTCTGCGAAATGAAATTGTAGAACTGTAGACATGAGTATTGCACCTACAAATGACGTTACAGAATGGAGAAGATCTGATTTCATTCTTCCAAGAGGTGAGTTAAGTTCTGCAGTAAACACACTACAGATTTACTGCTGATACAAATCTAATAACCGCAAAATTAATTTCCACACAGAAAGAACTGAAGGAGCAATCTCCAGAGTCTCGCGCTCACTTCCTCGCATCTGTTGCCAAGTGAACAATAACATGAGGGCTTTGTTTGCGTTTTAGTCAATTTCCTGCACATCTAAGAGTCTCATGCCAACCTCTCCACAGATCAAACACCCCCCCCCTCATCTGTTAATCAGCAGTTCAGTACTCCCCTCTTGACGCCGGCTTCACAGTTTGAAAATGTGTCATGATTGCTTACCGGAAAGCGACAATCTCTTCCTGCTGCAATACATTTTGTGCAGACTGTGCAGACTCAGAATAATTCTGAGGTGGTTTAGTTCGGCCATGGTGTCACACCAGAAATAGCACAGTGATGTCACCTCTGTTTTGGAAAATTCATGACATAGTTATAGTTGTACATACACAGGGAAGTGGGGTGAGCGCTCCTCATATAGACTGTATAAAAAAAATGGACAAAGCCTCAGTGACATCACCCAGGTTTCCTGAAAATCGAGTTTAAAGCTCAGTATCAGTAGTAGTAGACAGCCACCCCCCTAATTATACTTCAAGCAGTAATACAATACAGTTGTATAAAGTTGTGTCACAATTCACCATGAGAAGGGTCGTCATGAACAGAGAATTAGCTACAGAGACCAAAACTCTTTTGTACCAGGCTGTAAACATGTCTTTTTTCTGCTGTGAAGTCATGCATTTTATCATGTGGGTCTGTGGGGGTTGACTCACCTTTGGGGTCAGCCTCAAGTGGCTGTTTGAGGCTCTGCAGACACATACTATTGGCTTCCATGTTGGATTCATTTCTCAGCCTCAGATGTTGCCTCTTGGTTCCTGATACTGATACGGTCTGATACTGAATTATATCACTAGACTCTGCAGTGGGTATCATTCTGTGCCATCATGAGTCTACAGCAGCATTCTCCAGCGCTGATCTAATGCACCTTTAAACTGCCTCAAAATCCAAGTCTTACCTATTCAGAGAACAAATCCTCTGTGACCTGACCCAGTTTTGTATCTACGCTGTATCTGCTTATTCTAAGCTACCATGACTGAGCCAATGGCTTGTTCAGACAGTCTTGTTTCACTTCCATATCCCTTTTAATACACATACCATGGGTGAATTAAGCAGTCAGTGCCATTGCTGAGTATTTCCATCTTGAAACTGCAGTGCACTAATGACAGCTTTAAAAACATAAATTTAGACTTTAAGCATTTTATATGTAATAAACTTAAGAAACTAATTCCTTCAACTCATTGGCTCGATTGGTCAATGATGAATTATTCTTCAGAATTGTTTTACAAGTAGAACACGTATGGCAGTATTATTCCAAAATCACAGCTTGTCATTGTTTAGCATGAAGCCATTTTTGAGAATTTGAATAGAGTTGTAGGTGAGCTGGTGTGCTCAGGGTGCAGAGAATAGTGGAGTGAGTGCAATATATTGCGGTATATTCTAGAGGAAGCCGCAGTATAGAGTTACATCTGAGCCATTTGAAGGCAGAAAGTTAAACTTGGCACAATGTACAACACTAATTTGCAATCTATTGATCAATGTGATCGTATTGACCTGATTATAGCGTAAGAAAAATTTTTACTATTTTTTGATCATCTAAGAATGACAAGGGCACAGGCTCAAACTTTTCAAAAACAGCTGAGCAGGGGACAGAGGTTGAAGGGTCAGAAGGAGGATTAATGACAGCCTTTATGTTTGCAACCTTGTCACTAAAAAATTGCAGAAAAGTATTGCACATCTCAGATGAAGCCTCCAAAGAGGCAGACTGTGGAGCATTAAAGACAGAGTCTATTAGTTTAAACAGCACTCTGGGGTTATGCCGATTAGAGAGATAATGTTAGACAGATGTTCTTTCTTTGTCTCTTTAACAGTGTCCTGGTAGAGATGCCAGCATTTCTTTAGGATTTGGAGTGAGACCTGCAGTTTTTCCTTCTTCCAGCTGCACTCAGCCTTCCTGCATTCCCTCCTAGCTGACTGGGTACAGTGAACCAGGGTTCTGTTTAGCTCGAGGCTTTACTGTCTTTAATGGAGCCACAGAGTCCAATATGTTGCTGCAGGAAGAATGAAACCAGGAGCTCAGTCCCTCCACATCAGTGGAAAAGGAGGTAGAGGGGAGAGAGAGCTGTCGAAAAGCAACAGAAAACTGATTGACAGTGGAAGGGGTAAAAATCCTGCAGCGCCATGGAAGAGCGGCGGATTTAACTGTGGCACATTTGAGTTCAGCTTCAAACACTGTAGGCATGTGATCTGAAATGACAATGTCACAGATCTCTACATTAAACACAGACAAACCATATGAGAGGATGAGGTCTAGTGTGCATCCATTTTCATGTGTAGCACCAGACACACTCTGCACAAGATTAAAAGAGTCAATGATCTCTAAAAAGTCCTTCAGTACAGGCTTATCGGGACGTCACACATGAATATCGAAATCCCCAACAATAAGGACTCGATCAAAATGAGCCATGATTCCAGCCAGAAAGCCAGAGAAATTGGTCACAAAGTCTTCGATGTATTTAGGAGGTCTGTAGATGACGGCGCAGAGGACTGGGTCAGAACGACCCACCTCGAATGAAGTCAGTTCAAAGCTGGTGTATAAGGATAAAACGCAGTGTTGTTTGCAACTAAAACCATTTATAAAAACAGACGCCGTTCCTCCTCCTCGACCAGACTTCCATGGGGAGCAAAAATAAGAACATCCTGGGATGCCCACGTCTCCGTCACGCAGAGGAAATCCAGATGGCGGGAGGTAAAGAAATCTCTCAGGACAAAAGTCTTGTTCACCAGTGATCGGACGTTCACTAGGCCGAACTTAGTCAGGGCCGCGTCAGAGGAAGTGTGTGTCTGGGAGAGCATCCTCAGATTCCGGGGATTCACCCTACGCAGGCGGGGCCGAGGAGAGCAGGTGCGGCGGGGCGAGTATTCCTCATCAGAGCCAGCCTCAGTAATTACGCAGGCGTCCGATGGATCCAGGAAACGCCAGGGCAATATGGAGGGATTAATCCAGATTCTGACCAGGGAATGTACGAGGAGCATGCCAAGGAAGCCTTCAGCTTCACCAACCGGCCACCGCGCTTGCCGCATTTGGCAACGAAGAGGGGGGCAGACACCCTGAACAGGTGAGCTGGAACACCTGACAGCAGCGGGGGCAAAGTTTTCTGTCCATAGATCTCTCACATTACTGAAGATCTAAAGGAAACTGACGTTCATACACCAGCAGAGACTCCGTATACAGGGTGTCAACGCACAGAAACAGAACAAAAACAAACCACAAGGAGAGCAGCAGACACTGGCGCCATCTTGGACCTTAAGTTATCTTAAGTTATCTCTATTTTTGTCATGTCATTTCTACTGAGTCAAATCCGCACAACTTCAGTTTGATTGATTGGTCACTCAAGCAAACAACAAAAAAAATGTTTTCTGAAAGTCTACAAAAACAGAGTTGTCGGTTTCTGCAAATAAACTCGTCAAGTCAATAAAATGTACTCAACACCAAATTCAACCACTGCAGGTTTGAAGCAAAAAGACTGGACACTGTTGGCTTAGGTGGAGCCAGTGTATTTGAAAGCCCTGAACATTAGCAGGATAAGAGTATTTCAGTCAGTCATTAGTTCTTTTAAAATAGTCTTAAATTCTGTTTATTTAGGATAAATAGGATACAATTGTTGATCAAAAATCCGTGTAGCCTTGCACATTTTGTAGCTGGTCATTCTTGGCATCTGGTGGTAGTCAGTTTATTAATTCACTAAGGTAGGATTGAAAGGCTTGGCATTTAACAAGCTTTATTAAAAAGAAAAAGATTGAAGGTCACAAAGCGCAGAGGAGGTGGGAAGAAAGTGGAGAATAAGTTACCCTCTGTAGCTGCAGTTAGAGAAGTTCTGGCTAAACCGGGCAAAATGTCCACCGTTTTTGTCAGCAACACAGATGTTACACACTTGGACAAACAGAGGACGTCCAGGCGTGTATGAGTTTCAAAANTTGGCACAATGTACAACACTAATTTGCAATCTATTGATCAATGTGATCGTATTGACCTGATTATAGCGTAAGAAAAATTTTTACTATTTTTTGATTAAGACCTAATATGGGGAGCTCGTGACAAAAAATAAATAAATAAAAGACAGTAAAACAGGCACTGTCACTATAATATGTTTAAATCTAATAAGGTTTACCCTCTCTTAAAAATAAAATAAACATGTATCATTTTAACAATAAAAACACTACATGGGAGTTTGTTTGCAGACAAATAAAAATGGATGCATGAAGGCAACATATACAACAGGAATAAACACTGGGCAAAATACTGTGATCTGAACAGGTGTTGCAGTATGAGTCATGATTTTACTGGGAATGGTAATTTTTTGAATTTCTTTTCGCCTGATGTAAATCTAAAACATATTATGAGATTGCTGTGATCTGTATTAAACAAGTCTGTTCTCTTACATCTGAAGAATATGATTTGCAGTCTTGGGCATCTCTGTGTACCACAATGTTTCCTTTGTATTAGTATTTTGTTTGCACATTTCATCTTTATCAAAAGTTTGCAGCTCCTGCGATTTGGGTATTGCACTTGGACTTATTGCAATTTCAATAATATTTAAAGCAACTGTTCAGCCCTAATATAAAATAATGTCACAAAATAGAAAGCAATTTAATAAATCTAAAATGCAAAATACAATAAAATTATAACAAAATCCTTAAAGGACAATAACAACAATAAAAACAATAAACCCATAGAACAGGAGTCTCTGGCTGGGTCAAAGGCCAGGGCATAAAAATGAGTTTTCAGACGGGTTTTAAAAATGGACAGCTACATGTGATGGTGCTTCTCTAATGAGCAGAGGCAAAGAATTCCAGAGCCTTGGAGCTGCGACTGCAAAGGCTCTGTTCCCTCTGAGCTTCTGCCGAGACCTCGGAACCTCCAGAAGCAGCTGATCAGCTGATCTGAGGCACTGGGCTGGCTGATAGAGAGAAATCAGCTCAGAGAGGTACTGTGGGGCGAGACCATGTAAGGATTGAAAAACAAATAAAATAATCTTAAAATGAACTCTACAATGTACAGGCAGCCAGTGAAGTGAAGCTAAAATCAGTGTAATGTGATCTCTCTTATGTGCTCCAACCAGGAGACGAGCAGCTGCGTTTTGGACCAGTTGGAGATGTGAGAGAGACGACTGGCTGACTCCAAAATAAAGAGAGTTACAGTAATCCAGCCGGGAAGTGATAAATGCATGGAATACTGTCTCAAAATGTGGAGCTGTTAAAAATGGTTTCGCTTTAACAAGCTGACGCAAATTGAGAAAGGTTGAGCTTACCTGATGATCCAGTTTAAAATCACTGTCCAATTTAAAACCCAGGTTAGAAACAGTTGGTTTTAAAAAACTAGCCAAAACACCCAAATCAACTGGGGACGTTCCATTGGAACCATTCGGCCCAAATACAACAAACTCTGTTTTCTTTTTGTTAAAGTTTAAGAAACTTAGGGCCATCCAATCCTTTATGTCACAGAGACATGACACAAGTGGCTCAATAGAGAAAGCATCATTCTTTTTTAGTGGCAGATAAATCTGGCTGTCGTCAGCATGCAGGTGAAAGGAAATGCCATGCTTTTTCAAGATGGACACTAAAGGAAGCAGATGCAACGAAAACAAGAGGGGCCCTAAAATGGATCCCTGCGGAACCCCATAGGACACTGGAGCCATGGTAGATTCAAAACCATTTATGCTGACACACATGGTTCTTCCTACCAAGTATGACCTAAACCAGTCGAGTGCAACTCCTTGAATCCCCACCAAGTTCTGGAGCCTAGACAATAGAATCTTGTGGTCCACTGTATCAAATGCTGCTGTTAAATTCAGCAGCATTTGATACAGTGGACAAGGACCACATAATCTCCAGCATCAGTAGCCAGAAGGACATCATTACTGACCCTCAGTAATGCTGATTCTGTGTTGTGCAGTGATCTAAAACCAGACTAGAAGACTTCAAAGATGTTGCGGTGGTCCAAGAACCACTGAAGCTGCAGGTAGACCCCCTTCTCCAAGATTTTTGATATAAAAGGCGTCTTGGAGATGAGTCTAAAATTAGCTCATAAGGTGCTGTCAAGGCCAGGTTTTTTAAGCAGAGGTTGAATAACCGCATGTTTAAATAACACCAGCAGGAACAACACCAGCAGCCAGGCTGCTATTAATAATGGTGAGGACAGTCTGGGCCATAGTGGGGTAAAACTCTTGAAAAAGATGAGGTGGGATGGCATCTAGAGGAGAGCCTGATGCCCTAATCTGTCCGACCACCTCATCTAAGAATGACAAGGGCCCAGGCTCAAACTTTTCAAAAACAGCTGAGCAGGGGACAGAGGTTGAAGGGTCAGAAGGAGGATTAATGACAGCCTTTATGTTTGCAACCTTGTCA